>NW_026652295.1:12030740-12269107 GCF_009828535.3 Hylobates moloch | reverse complement strand
GCGCCATCATTCTTACTTGCAGATAGAGCCAGACAACACTGAGATGCAATACACAGCAACGCATGGACCAGCCTGCTTGCCTGCCTCCCTCCGTCCCTCCCTCCATCTCTCCCTCCCTTCCTTCCTTCCTTCTCCCTTGCTCCCTCCCTCCCTTCCTTCTTTCCTTCCTTCCTTCCTCCCTCCCTTCCTTCTGTCCTTCCTTCTCCCTTGCTCCCTCCCTCCCTTCCTTCTTCCCTCCCTCCCTCTTTCTCTCCCTTCCTTCTTCCTTCCTTTCTTCCTTCCTTCCCCCCCTCCTCCCTTCCCCCTCCCTCCCTCCCTCCCTTCCCCCCTCCCCCCCTTTTAGTCTTGAAGACAAGGGCTGTCTTTTTCATTTCTGTGTGCCCTGCACACCCAGCCCTGTGCCCAGCATTGGTAGATACTCATTAGTTATCGAATTTATTCTCCAGAAAGCTGAGTGTGAATGCTTGTGCTGGTTCCTAACAAAGTGGTCAAGACTATGAACTTTGGACCTGATCTAAAAAATTACTTGGCCATTTTCTTTCTAGTTGTGTGATCATAGCAGGGCAGGGATAGAGTGAAGCAAGTGACAAGCTTAGGGTGCTTGGTTTAAGGAGGTGCCCATTCCCAGGTGCACTGCACCAACCTGAGAATGGGCACATCCTGAAAGTCTGCACCCTAAGTGCCTCATTTGTCTCACCCTAGTCCTGGCTCTGAACTGGGGACAAGTGCCTTAATTTGTCTAAATTTCATGTATCAAGCAAGGATAGTATTATCAAACTCAAATGACAAACCCAGTATCCAACTCAAAAGGCTGACTTATAGTTAAATGAGATGTTTTGTACAGTGTTTGAAACATGATTAATCACTCAAAAGTGGTAGCAGTTATTATTAGGGGTTCTATTTTCCAGTCTCTTGAATTTTACAGCATAATACCCACCCATTCCCCAAAGCTGCTTGACATAGAAATGCACACCTTCTTACAGCTACTTTCTTTCTTTTGTTTATTTTGCTCCTACTTCACCTTGGCCTGGCTTTAGCCTTGTTCAAAGGGGCACTTTGATAATGACAGTACTTTTACATTCACCATAATTCTACAATTTATTAATTATAATGTAGATACAAATTTATTTCAATATTGCATTCTGCCTCACTCTTTATAGTGCCTGGCAGGGAAAATAGGAACAGGAAGAGAAGCAAAAACTTAATAATGAATGGATTACCATTAATGAAGAGATAATGAAAAACATTCATTAACATCACTGCAGTCAGACTCCTTGACAGTTTATTTCAGATGACAGATTTTTTAAAGTTCTTAATCTGCTCTGTTAAACTGATGAGTGATTCACATTGGGGAAGAAAGAAGTAGCTTAAGTTTCACAATGCTAAAGGTATGAAATGTTCCATCCATGTGGATTTTGAGCCTTCTACAATTTATTGGAAATTTTCACAGGTTTATGAATATAAAACACTTTATGCTTCACTGTACTCATTGCCAGGTAAATTGGAGGCAGGACAAAAACAAGTTTAGTTATTCTCTTAATCTCTCCTCTCTTTGTTCACCATCCATTAAGTTTATTTGGAAACTTTCAGCAAATTTGAGCAGATATTTATCTGTTAACAATAACAACAGCATAATAATACCAATATTTCTTGAGCAAAGAATGTGTTTCAGGCAAAATATTTACATATTAGTTTCTCTGTCTCTTTTTGATAATTATCCTCCAAGGTAGATATTACAATGTTTTGAAGATGGAAAAACTAATATAGACTGGGGTCAAAAAGTGATTTTGTCAATGTTACACAGGCAGTGATGTGTGTGAATTGAGTTTAGGCCCCTACGACAATAAAACCATTGCTCTTTCCATTGTACTCCAGGGCTCCTAGAGTCCCAGGCACAGTGCGGGACTCGGGGAATAAAAACAAAAGATGCAAAAGATGTAGGGCTCTCTCCTTAAGATCAGGGTCCAGCAGGGATAAAAACACTGACTACAGGCATAATACATATTTAACTCTCTACACATAAAATGATGGATTAACTTGACTTTGGAATTAGATTGCAGTGAGGAATGCCAAGTGCACCAGAGACCAAAGTCATGGGAAGCATCACAGTGGAAAAACTCTCCAGAACCTTTTGCATGAGAAAGTTAATTCTAAGTTTTGGAAGGCACTTGGGTAAAACATTGATCATATTTCCTTGATTCGGAAACATGACTTCTAGATTGTAGGGATCTTGGAGGATCTTAGTACCAGTGTGCACATCCGATGTGATTGTGTTTCTTTTTTTCCTTTAAAGTCTTTACAGGCCGGGCACGGTGGCTCATGCCTGTAATCCCAGCATTTTGGGAGGCCAAGGCAGGCAGATCACAAGATCAGGAGTTTGAGACCAGCCTGGCCAACATGGTGAAACCCCGTCTCTCCTAAAACTACAAAAATTAGCTGGACATGGTGGTGCGTGCCTGTAGTCCCAGCTACTCGGGAGGCTGAGGCAGGAGAATCACTTGAACCTGGAAGGCAGAGGTTGCAGTGAGCCAAGATTGCACCATTGCACTCCAGCCTGGGCAATAGAGTGAGACTCCATCTCAAAAAATAAAAATAAAAAAATATCTTTACAGGCTGGGTGCACGCAGTAGCTCACGCCTGTAATCCCAGCACTTTGGGAGGCTGAGGCAAGTGGATCACTTGAGCTCAGGAGTTCAAGACCAGCCTGGGCAACATGGCAAAACTCCGTCTCCGTCTCTATTTCAAAAAAATTAAAAATAAAAAGTCTTTACAAAGCCAGTGGTGAGCTCTATAAAACAACGGCATTTTAAAAATCAAAGAAATTTCGCAGCTTTTTCTTGTTCTTGGACTACCACTAAAAGGTCAAAGTTAAAGCTCAGGTGATCTGAACGAATGGTTGTTTCCATCAGAGTGCAAATTATATTCAAATGGTCTCTTTCACCAATAGACACCTGGTCCACTTCTAGGGGTCTTGCTGGGATTGTGCTTTTTGATTCTATCTTTGGATTTATAATGTGTTGCAATGGTTTTAGGCATTGGCTAGTGATTTTATATGGTAAGGCAAGATTTAGGGAGCTTAATCACCTATGGCATATAA
This sequence comes from Hylobates moloch, assembly GCF_009828535.3. NCBI lineage: Eukaryota > Metazoa > Chordata > Mammalia > Primates > Hylobatidae > Hylobates > Hylobates moloch. Next base: position 12,266,010 of record NW_026652295.1, on the reverse strand, counting down.
CACATTGTTTTATGCTCAGAATGACACCACATCAAATTAATGTATGTTTAAAAATACAACCAGACAACCTCTATATGCTAATGAAACAATGATAACGATGGCATCTCTCACAACACATGGCTAATTTTATGTACAACGAAGTAATGTCAACAAACACGATTATAAATGCACTGCCAAAATTTGTTCTCAAGTCCTTTCACTAGGTAGAGATGCAATTAAGTATAAAACAAAATCGCATTTGCAATTTGAAGTACGGATATGTGTGTGTGATTACAATGGCTACAGCACAAAAATTAACTCTAGGCTGTTCAAAAAGAGTAATGAAAATTTTAAAATGTCAGCCTAGTGTTTCCCCAGAACTCTCTGATGATTCCTAGATGAGGAGGAAAGTGTCAAGGAGATTTGCAAATGGGCCAGATAGCCATCCCTCAACCTAAGCAAGTCCTGTCTGGTGGAAATATATTTGTGGCTCTTTATAGGGATGGTTACCTGGAATGACTTATGAAGGTGATCCATGGTGCAATGCTTTTGTTTGCCCGGGAATAACACAGCATGGGAGAGCACAGGATGAAAGCTAAGAGTGACACGCCATTCCTGTTGTCATTGTATCTGTTTCATATCACTGTGAATGGTGCCAAAGCTCCACACCATAGAAGGCGGGATAGCATTTTTGTGGTTCTTTTTAGTTACCATTGAACACCAATTGCATTCTATGTTTAGTGCATCATCAGAATAGTGGTGCCTGAATTGCCAGTCACCCTAAATTCCTGAGTTCTGAGTTCCTGAATAAAACTCAGTGAGGGTCAGTATTGACATGAGGGGCGATATCCACCTCTTGGTTTGAGCTGCTTTTCCTTTGTTTTTTCATTTGTTCATTTTTATTTAGTTATGGATGGGGTCTTGCTGTTGCCCAGGCTGGAGTGTAGTGGCACAGTTGTAATTCACTGTAATCTCAAAACTCCTGGGCTCAAGCAAACCTCCTACCTCTGTCTCCGGAATAGCTGGAACAGTAGGCTCATGATGCCACCTGGCTAATTTTTATTTTTAATTTGTTTACAGACAGGGCCTCACTCTGTTGCCTAGGCTTGTCTCAAACTCCTGGCCTCAGGTAATCCTCCCACCTCAGACTCCCAAAGCACTAGGATTATAGCTATGAGCCACTGAGCCTGGCCTGCTTGTCATTTATGACTCTACTTGGGGTTGACCAAAGGGAGCAAGCACAACATGAACATGAATGCTGCCGGGATGGCATGATCCCTCTTGAGGGTCAACCTAAACTGAAGGTCTGGAGCTAGGCTCCAACCCATCCCAAGCAAGGCCATCCTGAGATGTTGACTGGCTAGAGAAAAATTCCAGGCTATGCTACAAGTCTTGTGACAACTTCACTCAACAACACTTATTAGCACCCTCGCTAATAGAGTCTGATCTGAAAAACATAAACTGGTGTACAACTTGAAAAACTGTCCCCAGCCATGGAAAACATAATTGATTAAGCCAACATGAAGACTAAGTGAAGAATCCAAGTGCAGCATTGAACTTGGAGCCTAGCACACTTGCTTTGGAAGCCACAATTATAATCACAGCTCACCTCTGCTACAACCAACCTTAAAAAGGTAATAGTATCCTTCAACTAGAAGTCGTTTGGATTTCTGAGTGAGCATGAGTGAAGCACTACAGTATCCTTGAATGCTGATATGTTCAAAGCAAAAAACATTAGTCATTCTTCACTTTGACAATTTATTCTACTCAAGAGCCCAGGCCCAGGAATATCCAATTCTCCCGAGATTTATTAGTTATTAATCATTTTGAGTTAGCAAATGAAAATTTAGTGAGTGTCAACATTATGCTTTATATTAAGGGTGCATATATTGGAAGATCTAGCATTTTAATTTTGATCTATTTTTGTCTCCTACAAGATAGGTATCCTGACCATCTAAATGATATTGCTCTCCCAACTGCAGAGACACGGCAATAAATTTGTCATATGGGCTGCTGGTGCTCTTTTCATCATTCATCCATTCATCATTCAACAAACATATATAGAGTGCCTACTCTGTACCAGGTGCTGGGGATAAATTGTCAAAAAAGAAACAGTCCATGCCCTCTAGTGTATAAACACGTGACAAAGTCTGATATGTACACAAGTCATTTAAAATATTGCATGTTAAGACATAAAATGAGAGCAGAGAGAGAAAAATAACCAGCTGGCTGGGAAAATTTTAATAAGAATTGACATCTGAGCTGGAAATTGAAGGACGAATAGAAGTTTTCCACTGGAGAAAAGCGAGGAAGGGTATTCCACACAAGGGGGTGACTTGGTTTGAAGTAGAGCTGTGGAAATTCAGGGTTTTATATGAGAAATTCAGTCTGATGGGAACTGGAAGATGAGGCTGCACAGACATGAAGATTGTGAGTAACCTGTTGCCAAGATGAGGAGTTTAGAAAAGGGAAGTCATAGAGGGAGGGTGGTTTTGTTTTGTTTTAAGTTAATAAACTAGTTTTTGGAGCAGTTTTAGGCTTATGGAAAACTGAGCAGGCAGAGAAACCGATGTATTACCTTTTCCCCACACATTACAGAGATACCCATGTATTACCCTTTTCTCCATGCACACTTTTTCCTGGTATTAAACATCTCGCACTAGCCGATCAGGTACCAGAGGTTTTCAATCAAGGGCATAATAAAGATAATTTTGTTATTTTAGGAAGCTACCTGGTAGTCATGCAGGTACGGGGCTGGAGTGAGAATGTACTGGTGGCAGGACAACCAGTTATGAGGCTGTGGTCAAAGTCCATGTGACAGCAAAGAAGAGGATGAACTAACTTAGAGGTGGTAGAGGTGATGAAGCAGATGGGTTCAATTCTAGAGATATTTATCTGCCAAGTTCTTAGCAAGATTTGGCAACTAACTGTGAGGAGTGAGTAGGAAGGAGTTTAGTTTGGGCAACTGTGCTGGTCAGATTTATTATAGCTCAGCTCCAAATTCACCTTTTAGTACCTGCTCTGTGATAATAAACTGGACTCTAGGCATTTCTCTTCTACTATGTCCATGGAAGGTACTGGAGGGACATTGCAGGAAGAAGGGCACTTCTCCTCCTGTTTTTTTGTTTTTTGTTTTTTTTTTTTTTGAGAGAGAGTTTTACTCTATAGCCCAGGCTGGAGTGTAGCGGAGTGATCTCAGCCCAATGCAACCTCTACCTCCTGGGTTCAAGCGATTCTCCTGCCTCAGCCTCTCAAGTATCTGAGATTACAGGTGTGCATCACCTCGCCCTACTAATTTTTGTATTTTTAGTAGAGACAGGGTTTTGCCATGTTGCCCAGGCTAATCTCGAACTCCTGAGCTCAAAGTGATCCACCTGCCTCGGCCTCCCAAAGTGCTGGGATTACAGGCGTGAGCCACTGCCCCTGGCTCCTCCTGGTTTTGATGCTGAGTTTTGCATTTTCTGGCTCTTGCTCTGGTGGTGCAGATGTGTGTGTGTGGACATCCAAAGGCTCCCTACCCCAGCTGCACACCCAGAATTTGCAGTCCCTTAGTCACCTCGCTGCTCTGGCTTGGCCTGGCATCACATTGCTGAAGCCGTCTTTATGCAGACAAGACATACTCCAGGACTTGAGCTCCAACTCCCTTGTGAACTGCCCATCAACCTAGGCTCACCTTCATCACAGAGGGCCACTTCCTGCTGCCGAGTGACTGTTGATCAGCTCTGGTGTGGACAACGCAGCCAAATTCCCCATCATCCAGTGGACTGCAAGTACACTTTCTCCAGTGGACCTGAACCTCGGTCCTTAGGAGGGGACTCAGTTCCAAATTTGTCCTGACTTGCGTGCTTTTCCTTAGCTCTAGTCTGCCCTTGAGAGTCCTCTTTATAGTTACTCCACTGTCATAGTTTAAGGATTTTTTTATATTGTTCCTTTTTTTAATTGACTGTGTGATTTCTGTCTCCTAATTGCTCCCCCTGAGAGAGCAACTGAGTGGATGGTGGTCCTTACTGAGACAGAGAAGGAGGAATACCTTTTGGTGGTAAAGATAATGAATTCATATTTGCAATTGCTACATTTAAGGTTTGTGTGGGACCTCCAGGCGGAGAAATCAAGTAAGTGATTAGGGCAAGAATGTAGAACTCAGGTTAGTGATACATATGTCTTGAGCACATCTGTAGTAGTTGAAGTGAAGTGCCCTGGGGAAGACATACAGAGTTTCAGAGCTAAGCAAGGTCAAGAATGGAATCCTTAGGATTCCTCAAGTTTAAGGACGAGGCAGAGTGAAGGAGCGAGCAAAAGAGGTGAGAAAGAGCAGTCTCAGAGGTAGGAGGAGACCCAGCAGAAGCTGGAAGAAGAAGTTGTCTCTGTCGGGCACAGTGGCTCATACCTGTAATCCCAGCACTTTGGGAGGCTGAGGCAGGCAGATCACAAGGTCAAGAGATTGAGACCATCCTGGCCAACACGGTGAAACCCCGTCTCTACTACAAATACAAAAATTAGCTGGACGTGGTGGCATGTGCTTGTAATCCCAGCCACCCGGGAGGCCTGTGCCTGTAATCCCAGCTACCTGGGAGGCTGAGGTAGGAGAATTGCTGGAATCTGGGCAGCGGAGGTAGCAGTAAGCTGAAATTGCGCCACTGCACTCCAGCCTGGCGACACAGCAAGACTCCTTATCCAAAAAAAAAAAAAAAAAAAAAAAAAAAAGAAAAGAAGTTGTCTCAGACCACTCAGTGGAACTGAGTGTCTTCAGAGTCTGCTTCAAGATTTTCCCAGAAACATCTTCAAAATTGTCAAAAATGAGTAGGGTGTAAACAAGTCACCTCTGTGACCACCTCCTGTTTGTGAACAGTGACATGTTATTCAGGAACACCTGGGATATCGCTTCCTCTTCTTCATCATGAAACATGCCCAAAGGTTTGCAGCTCAGCTGCTGATGATTCTGGGCCACAAAAATCATCAGACCCCTCAGGATTTGAGGCCCTGAGATCCTCTCTGATTTTGAGAGGGGCTGAGATAAATGTGCGATGCATTATGCTACTCCAGAGCCGAAGTTTGATAAGGATACCAGAAAAATCATCCCACTTCTAAGGCGTTCTCTCGTACTAGAGGGCATGAGCGTGGGCCTCTGGAGTCAGCTGGGAGCCCCTGATATGACTTGAGAACAGTTTTATCCATTCAGACATTTCCTGGGGAGACATGGTCTCAGATGGAAGCTGTTAGCGTTTAATCAGTCCTACCAAGTTCAAGGTTGCCCAGTGCTTAACTGCCGTGTGGCTCTTTGGATTTGCAGCAACAGGGTCGTGGGACTTTGTGTGCTAAAATTTGAGTGAAGGTTTTGACATTTTAAGTGCTCTTGGGACACAGTGAGAGCTCAGGGCCAATTTGCCCTGACAGCCCAGCCGCACAGGCTAGTCACCTGATGACCTCTGGAGCCAGTGCTGTTCCATATTCTGCATGATCTCTTTTCAAGGAGACATCATCCTTTGTGCTTTTATCAGATGGGAACAATTTTAAATGTTTTGGTTGTATGTCTACCTTGGGTTTTTCTGTAGGAAACTTGGTTTCTGATCTGATATTGCTAAAGTATGCGTGCTGGGAGATAGGGCAACAGGTATGAGGCTTTTCCAGGCATGACAAATCCCTCCTACAAAACATATTTATGACGGCTTTAAAAGCCAGGTTTTTGTTTGTTGTTTTTTTGTTTGTTTGTTTTGAGACAGGGTCTCATTCCAGTTGCCCACGCTGGAGTGCAGTGGCATAATCTCAGCTCACTGCAGCCTTGGCCTCTGGGGCTCAGGTGATCCTGCCACCTCAGCCTCTTCAGTAGCTGGGGCTACAAGGCATTCACTACCACGCCTGGCTAATCTTTTGTATTGTTAGTAGAGATGGGGTTTTGCCATATTGCCCTGGCTAATTTCGAACTCCTGGGCTCAAGCAGTCTGCCTGCCTCAGCCTCCCAAATTAATAGGATTACAGGCATGAGCCATCACGCCCGGCCTACAAGCCAATTTTTTAGAACCTTCATTTCTTAGATAAATGAGGATGAAACAAACCTACGCCTTAGCAAAGGTATGCTATGAGGGTGGGGGGTGGAAGGCGTGGGGGAGACAGGCCCAACGCGAGGAACATCTACATCCCTTGCATGTTTACCTTTATACCAGGCATAGCCTTGCTTTAGAGGTGTGCACTAAAATTAGCAGCCAGAAAAACCTTTTCAAAACTGGACAATGGAGTCTCTCATTGGATAACACGATGTGGGCACCACAGATAATGGAAAAAATTACCAACATACGCCCTCTGATTAGTGTTACAAATGGGGTCCCCTGGGAGCCTACCCTTGAGATTAAATGCTGTTTGGGGCCAAGCACAGTGGCTCATGCCTGTAATCCCAGCACTTTGGGAGGCCAAGGTGGGTGGATCACCTGAGGTCAGGAGTTCAAGACCAGCCTGGCCAACATGGCGAAATCCTATCTCTATTAAAAATACAAAAAAATTAGCCGGGCGTGGTGGTGCGTGCCTGTAATTCCATCTACTCGAGAGGCTGAGGCTGGAGAATCACTTGAACCTGGGAGGCGGAGGTTGAGGTGAGCCAAGATCTCGCCACTGCACTCCAGCCTGGGCAAGAGAGCGGGATTCTGTCTCAAATAAATAAATAAATAAATAAATAAATAAAATGCTGTTTTGAGGTACAACACTCATCACATGTCTCTCTGTCCTAGATGATGTATTTTCCTTTCATCTTCCTCTTTGATTGGTGATAAAGTTAATAGAGCTTTCTGGAGAGGATTTCACAGTTTTCTTCTTTAAGAAAAAAATGTGTTAAATGACAATGAGATTATTTTGTAAAGGTGTTTGGAAAGGGTACAAAGGCACTTATAAAGGTGTCCATTATAAACCCCTCGAAAGGTAGCAAAACTGCAAAGGCCGCTGGTTTTCAGCTGAGACGCCAGTGGTCACCCTGGATTTTTTTTTTTTTTTAAACAAAAAATCATTTGCGTATCATAGGCTCTGGACTTTGCTTTTGAACTAGATAAACTGTGCCATCCTGCAGAAAAACAGCCACATTATTATTTAACATATGTTGCCCTCTAGCAGACACCTCAGTATTGCAAGCATTTTATTCAGAAATTGTTTTTACTTCCCAGCTCTCTGGCAAGTTCACGGAAAGGCTAGACTTTCTCACCAACTAAGAGTAAGGATATGCAATATTTTTAAAAGTGTATTTTCCTCTGGGGAGTCTTTTCCAAAGTAAGATACAGTGTGATATATATTCTAATTCTCTTTCTTTGTTTCTTTTTTTTTGGAAGACACAAAGCTCCAGTGTTGATTTCTGAGACACAAAGCCACCAGTGTTGATTTCTGCAGAGACTAGAAGAAACACAGAAAATTGAAATGAACCTACAAAGAGTTTGGAAATCACATATGGCCATGAGATCTATGGCTAGGCAGAATCCACAACATGGGAAGTTAGGAAATGAAAGGTAGTGAGCCTTCTAAGTCAACAGGGATTTCCTGAGCACCAGTTTTGCACAGCTTTGTTAAGTGTTGTGGGGGACTGGCTTGCAAACTGTGAGGTTGAGATTGGACACCTTGGGGACTGTTCCTCACCATCTCCATGCAGCCCCTTTGCCAGCCAAACTGAGCTTTCATGCCAGTCAGAAATGGTGTTTCCCTCTGAGCTCCTGTGCCACTTTGCCACCCTTGGGATGCCTGCCACACGACACCATGCGCCACAGTTTTATGTGTACATGTCCCATCTTCCCATCTCTAAGGTTCCCAGAGACTCACTTGCTCAACTGCCATAGTGCAGCACAGCCAGCCAGATCTGATTCAGATCCAGGCCTTGCCACTTAACCTGTCTTTGCACCTTAGTTTTCTCATCTGCAAATTGGGAAAATTCCCATCTTCATGACTATGTGGAAGATTAGAGAATGGCCTGCTCATAGTGGGCATCCAGTAGACGGCGGGTATTACTGACAAAAGGGGACTTCTGTCAATAATAATATGTACGTGCTCATGGTGCTGATGAACAAAGCTGAAACTGGATCCTTGGTTACTGTTTCCTAATTTACTTAAAGAGGAAAAAGTTGAAGGTATTTATTTTCACGTGGTAAAGCCTGTTTGTTTTTCTTAGCAATACATTTTCCTAGAGAAAGAAAGAATTTGATCAAGCAGGTTTTCTTTTCCTATTTTTCAAAACAAGTACTATATACATTTTGTTAGTGCGTGAGTCTGCCAATTCTCATTGGCCTGGTATCCTCCTATGATTATGCACCTATCACTAGACACCTAAGGTTTTATAAGACATGAACTGGCAAGTGGGAGACAAATGCATCCTGGGGGGCCATTATTAGAGTGTCAGTGGTTATGGCACATTGCTGCTGATGGATACACTAAAGGGCCTGTTATAATCCTTGGTCTATCAGCTTATACAGTAGAGCTCGTCTAGGAAGATGTGCAGCAGAAAACCTGCCTACTCCTCCCTCTTGGCTGGTCTGGGGCCCCAGGTGTTTTACACAAAGCCTGGACTTGGCTCTGATCTACACAGAATTGAAGAGCAGATGGGCTCATATAAAGGAGCTGAGCCAAGGGAGATTAAGCAGCTCTGTTCACTAGAACTCACTGCCACCACCAGGCGAAGGCTGCAGAGTTTGCCAGGGCAGAGCGGGACAGATACTGAAGGCAACTGGGATCTTAGGATGTGGGGCTTGGAGAGATCACCAATGGTTGTTTGTTAGAAGTTGAAGAATAGTGGGAATTGTAAGCCCTGGGTATGCAAGAGTGATGAGCTTAGACGCCACTGGGCATGTCTTCTAGGGAAATTTCAAATATTCATGGGGGAGGTCCAAGGGAATGCTGCCGGTCTTAAGTCACAGCAGCAGCCAGGATGCTCTCCCCTGGATTTGGGCATTGGTCCAGTTTCAAATGAACTCTCATGAAGACTCCACATGGCAACCGTACTACACTGGCATTCAACCTGGAGGGGATACATGGGTCATTGTATTTACACTGCACTTTTAGAAATGAGCGAGGTTCATTTTCACCTACTCATAACAATCTTTTCTTTCATCTACCTCTTATGAAGACATTGCATCAGGCTCAATGCCATGCCCTTCATATTTTTAAATTCACATCCATGTTCAATTAGTATAATTACAAAAATAAATGTAAAACTAATTACTCCCGCATATAATTATATATCTCACAACACAGCATTTGCAGATAAAGGAAGCCATACCTATTATGACAATAGTTCCTAATAGCCTGGAACTGTGAATTAATTGCAGTTTAAGATGTCCCCACAATGTAAATAGTGACATCGTTATTATTGCAAGATCACTGCACCATGAGGAAGAATAGGTTGCAGTGAAATTGTGGGAGAAGGGTCACTAGTTTCCATCAATATGTAACCAAATGGTGAGGAGATGGGCAAGAGTATGACATGAAATGACTGAAAAAGTTGGAGTCTTTAAGAAAAAAAATTTTTTTAAAAAAATCTTCCTGACCATTTGTTTCACTCACATCCACTTAAGTACTGAGGAGTCCTGGAGACTTTACCTGTGTGACAGTGTGGGTCCTCCCTTTCCCCTCCATCTCCATTGCCCAAGTACTGCTATGCACTGATCATTTTTGTTTTTCCCCATGTCTCCTTATGCCATCTTCTTCTCTCTATGCAGCCACCTGACGCATTTTACTAAATTGAAATTTGAGGGTGTCATTTCTAGGCTTAAAATCATCTGGTGGGTCTTTATGGCTAGCAGGATAGCAGTTCTCATGTTGTCAAGCAAACCTACAAGGACCTACAAGATGTGCGGCTTCCTGTCTGCCATGGGTCATCTCCTTCCTCCTGTTCCTCCTACCACTTGGGCATCCAGCACCTGGCTGACCTGCAGTTCCATGAGCACACTGTTCTTAAACTTTGCAGATGCCTGTGCTCCCTCTTTGTGGAGGACCACACAGAGGCTGGCCCCACTTCCCCGCCCAGCTCCATGCCATAGTCACCTGCCCCATTCTTATCTGCCTTTCAAGATTCAGCTCACACTTCACCTCCTTTGCCAGACATTCCTTGACTGCTGCAGGCAGAATTGTCTCCTCCATCATATTTGCACAGCATCCTTTTTTTTAATCTCTGCAACTGCACTTAGCACATTTTATTATTCTTTCCACTTATGCACTGGCTTCTTCACTAGACTGTGAATGCATTAAAGACAGCCACCAAACTTTCTGTCCTATTTATCCCTGGAACTGAGCTCACTGCTTCATCTATAATAGGCAGTCTCGATATTATTGCCCAATTCTATTTTTAATTTCAGTTTATTTTCTTTAAACTCATAAAGTAAAACAGGAAAAGTTTGGTCTGGAGAAGGAAAGATGAAGGGGAATGCGATAACAATCTTGAAGAATTTGAAGGGTTGTCCTATGAGAAAGGATTTGGGCTTGTTCTGCCAGGCCCAGGTGCGATTCTTGGTCGATGGATGGAAGGCATAGTGAGATAGATATTAGATCAATATAAAGAAGAACATGCTGAATGTCAACTGTTCAGAAAAAGAATCATCTGTCTCTTGAGTTAGTTAGTGAATGTCTCATAGCTACATAGGCTAAGCTGGAGATTTTGTGGGAATTATTTAAGAATCACTTAGACAGACACATAGGTTGTCCTTTTATATTGTGAAATAATAATTAAGACACGACATTGATGTTCCATTATACTACCTCTCTGCATCGTAAGAAAAGGCCTCAAGGAGCCTCTAACAAGGTAGAACGAAACTCATAGAAGGAACCTGGACATCTTTCTTGAAAGCTCACAAACTTTAATAGTGACCAAGCCCTCCCAATTCTATCTTCTTAACACCTCCCATTCTCATCCTCTCTTATTTAACCCCTTTGCCTCTGGTATATAGAGGCCCTCACAATCTCCAACCTAGACTATGGTTCTACTCTTCTAATATCCTGAATGAGTACCCACTCCTTCTCCTTCAAGAAAGATGTCCAGGTTCCTTCTGCGAGTTTGGTACCAGGCCGATTTGGAGATAGTGATCATGTTTGAATGTACTGGGGAAAAATCCATGAAATTTCTAGATCTTCAAAACTGAGGACCAACCTTAGATCAAAATGACCTCCACAAGTAGTTCTACCTTGTTAGAGGCCCCTTGAGTGGAAATGAATGCTTTCAAATTGCAATAACTACACAGAAATAAAAGACACTAGCAGCTATTCATAGAAGTCTTATAAAGTGGAGAGCACATAAGTGAAATTGCTCATAATTTTCAAACTTCTCTACTTCACCTATCTGGTTCTCTGGAGAAATAAAAAACTCAAACTGATTAGGTTTGGTTAACTTACTTCTACTTTAAACTATAATTATTTTTCTGATGTACTAGTAATATGAGCTTCTAAGAGCTGCCTCAGACAGTTGACTAACGAAAGAGAATTTTGTAATGTAATAGAAAAAGCCAATTGTTCATTGAAGGGAAATATGTCAGTAGTTGAAAAGACTTTAAAAAGAGGAAAAGCCAACTATAGAATCTAGTTCATATTTTAAATTAGATCTTCATTTTTATCTAGTGGAAATATTAAAATTTTGAAGGAGGAAATAGAGAAACCTTATAATAACATGATTACCAGTACTGGCCAACTCTTAGTTTATCTGACTCAATTCTTTTCTCAGGGAACTATTCTGTGCCTCTTCATGTGGTTCTGATGGGCCCATCCTTCAAGTGTGCTGTCCAATCACGGTGGTCGAGCCAAGTGTCAATCAGAAAGCCTAATTTCTCTAAACGTAATGATTGATCCAGAGTGGGCACATGACCCAACCAGAGCCAAATGGAGTTCTTCTGGGGGACTGGAAAGCTTCACTGAGAGTGGGTTTCCCATTCAAAGGTCATTAAATGTATTCAGTTTCCTCTGTGTAGAAACATCCTGCTAGAAAACGAAGACAACAGAACCAAGAGATGGAGATACACAGAAAGGGTCACGATGACATTTGAGGGTCTGTGTTCATCCTTGCCTGAGCTAGTACTATCCCTAGAGCCAAAAAATTCTCCTTTTATGTATTTATTTATTTTTAGTTAATTTTGGATTTTAAAGGAGAGAATACTGACTGATTTCATACCCTGCATTGAATAGTGCTTTTCACTTCTCAAAGCTAAAAACATACAGATGATCAGAGAGAAGGAAATATTTTAGTTTATTATCAAGAGTGGTTTTCATTGAAAGCTCTGAAAGCATCTTTAAACATGAGGTTTTTGGAGGGAGAAAAGGCTGACCCCTTGAGCACTCTAGCTCTATGATCATAGGAAATGAGAAAATAGAAACACATAATTTATGTGTATTGTAAGCCAAGTATCAATTCTGAAATGTTTTGATGTCCCTCCCAAATCCCTAGATTGCAATAATTCTATAGTCGAATGCCACTGAGCATAAGAAGTAATATATTTTTAAGTCATTCTGTCTAACTGGTTAAAACCAGAGCTGTCAATAGGTCAACTACCAGAGATTTAATTTTACACTCAGACCACAAGTGACATTTCCATGGATCTGACTATCTCATATATAGACAATGAGAGACACACAAAATGTGCCTTAATTAGTCTATTATACAAATAGAAAAGCAGAAATAAAGTGAGAGAAAGGCAACTTGCAAAACCATTCCACTTCTGTTCTAGAACTTTAAAATAGTTAGAAGCAATTCTAAAAGTTATTCATTCAACCCCTTTAATATGCTGTGTTGGGACATTGTCACACATGCATCCCAGGAAATTTAATTAATGAGATGTTGCCATGTAGGAATATTCTAAGCCCCTATTATCCTAATATCATCTTAAATGTACCAAAGGTGCCCACTGACTTAAACTGATAAGTTAAATATAAAGCAATATTAATTTATGGTTGTTATATGAAACTGGCAAACACTCCTCACTCAAGCCACCAAAATCCTGTCTTTAGACCTCTCTTCTCTGCCCGGTTAATTCCTTGTCATCACCTTCTCTGGATGTGCTGTCATGCCCTCTCCCTCCTGAGCCTGTTTTAGTTATCCCTCTCCTGCTGTCTGTCACATAGAACTGTCACTCTCCTCTATCTCCTTCACTAGACCGGAAATGACGGCAAAGACCGTGTTACCCTCAGTTCTGGACCCCATAAGAATAGCACAGTTCCTAGCATATAGGATGTGTTTGACAAATTTTGTACTTAAATGAATATATGGCTGCTGATTAGACACATAGTATGGGAACAGGCAGCTCTAGAACCAGCGCTGAAGGTCTTATTAAAAGATACCCATCACTTTAAACTAGATTGAGTTTAAGGACAGGAATATACATTCCAATGGGTCTTGCCTTGAAAATGTGCTTCAGTGGTTGTTTACCACCAAACCTTTGACTTCCTACGAGGACACTCGTCCTGCACTCCGTTAGCTCCATGCTTTTCCACGCTGGGTGGTCATTAGATTCTCCCCTGGAGAAACTTTAAAAATCTCTAGCTGTCTTGTCCCCATTTAAACCAGGCTCCATGGGGTTGGGACCAGGCATCATAATTTTTCAGGTGATTTTGACATTCAGTGCAGAGTTGAGAAACATGGAATTAGTTGGTGGGTAGAAGCCTCCCCTACCATCAAGTCGGCTTTCTATTTGACTTTCTTGCTATTTTTATGAAAGTAGTTGGAACCCTGGCCCAATAAATAGCACTTATTGCTGAGTGCTCACTGCATGCCAGGGACTTTGCATACCTCATCTCAACAAAATCACTATTGTTCCTCTTTGATACAAAAAGAAATTGAGGCTCAAAGGGGTTAAGAAGCAGCAGCGATGAGAATGAGATCCATCTCTCTCAGAAGCCAGACCGTGCCCTGTACACGACATATTAGGCTGGTTGGATGGGGTTCTGATGATGCTAGACTGAGTCCGGATCAGTGCCTCAGGTATGTAGCTGGTTCACCCTGCAGGTAAATAGTCATTTATCCTTCCCCAAGTCAAAGAGGTGTTAGGAAAATGAAGGTGGAAAGGTTTAATGTTCAATGTGATTCTTATGGCAGGTAAACTACTGTAATGAGTAGTTTCTTTTCTTTCTTTACTCTTTATTATTATTATTATTTTTTTGAGATGGAGTTTGGCTCTTGCTGCCCAGGCTGGAGTGCAGTGGCAAGATCTCAGCTCCCCGCAACCTCCGCCTCCCAGGTTCAAGCGATTCTCCTGACTCAGGCTCCCGAGTAGCTGGGATTACAGGCACCCGCCACCACGCCTGGCTAATTTTTTTGTATTTTTAGTAGAGACGGGGTTTCACCATGTTGGGCAGGCTGGTCTCAAACTCCTGACCTCAGGTGAGCCACCCACCTGGGCCTCCCAAATTGCTGGGATTACAGGCGTGAGCCACTGCACCCGGCCCTAATGAGTAGTTTCTATAAAAGAAACTAGTTTAAAGACAGAAGGAAATGCTAAAAGAAAGCCCTAACTATTGCCTTTATATATAGTTTATTTGTTAATTCATATGTATGTTTTGGTTATTTAATAAACATAAATGAAAATGTCTTCTCTGTTCCAGATGCTGCATGATATGCTGCAGATATGTAAAAGAATAGCTCAATAATCCCCTAAATCTTAAAATGAATGTAGGCATTCTGTCAAAATAATAATAAGCAAACTCTCCACTAAAAATTATTTTTAATAGTTAAAAACAGGAATTGACTTTAAAAATTTTAAGGCTCTTACCTCCTTAATAAGATGCTAAATTATAAAACATATGGCATTATCAGGAAATAAGAAACAAAAAAACCATAGATATTCCAGTTGAATTCCTGACCCACTTAGAATGGTTTAGGAATTGTTAGTAGGCTGAAATCTCTCTTAATTTACCACAGACCTTATACAAATTTTAAAACTCAGCTCATGGAAAATATAACTACGGCCAATGATTTTTAAACTATTTTTATATGATCTCAAGGGCATAGACATATTTATTACCTTTAATAAAGTAATTAAAATCCCATTTTACTCATGCTTCTTAATGATTATGTACTGAGTTATTAGGGAGAAGGCTATAAACCTTTCTAAGGGCAAAGGCCAGGAGGGCAGAATAAACCAGTGGGGAGCCTTGGAGAACTGCACCCAATGTGCTCATTCTTAAATAGGAAAGAGGAAACAACTCACGTCAAGAAGGATGGAGTCCAGTCCTGTTGCCCTTGTAAGGAAGTGAAATTTGTTTAGCTTCTTCTTTAACCTTGCAGTGAGGCAACCTTTGGCTATGCTGACCACGTGCACGACACATTTGGACTAATGCTATTTTAGGTTGGTATTAGTGATGGGAACATTCGCTTCTTGGCTCCTACTTGAAGACATGTCTCCCTTTAATAATATCCAGCGCTTACCACACAGTTGCTTTATGCCTTATACTGTTCTAAGTGCTTTCCTTATCCTTATTCATTTGATCCTCTCAGGAACCCTTGACGGCATTCCCACCTTATAAATAAGGAAACTGAGGCACATAGTGGTTAAGGAAGGTGGTCAAGTCTCCCAGGTAATGCATGGCAGAGCTGGGAGCCGAATGCAGGTGTCTGGCTGCAGCACCCTCACTCTTCACCACCACACTTTGTCACCTCCTATGAAGACGTTTGCTTCTCCCTTCACCTCAAATTCGTAAGTTGAAAGAGCCACCAGGCATGTTTGGAACTCATGGAGGAAGGCAGTCACAAGGGGCCTGTTGGGTCTGGACAAATGGTGTCACTGCCCTAAGGAAGCTGAGTGTCATCTGGGGATCGGGCTGCTGGGGGCTTAAGTGGCCTGTTGAGATGGACCATGTGGGTTTGTTCAGCTCTATCAAAATACGGATAGTTCATCCTGCTTTGAGAGAGTAGTGAGCGAATCTGCACATTCTCCAGGCCAGTTATATGTTCTTCATGACAGTTGACTGATGGAGTGATCAAACATTCAAAAGGAAGAAAATGAATGCTGGGAAAAGAAAATCCAGGTCTATGCCCCTCAGCCTAGGAAAGATGTGGAGAAAAGTGATACCACAGAGGTGAACTGGGACAGTGTTGGTTGATGGAGCTGACACTATGTTTACCCGAGATGTTGTATGTTCATCCAGTGGAAGAACCTAGAAGTACTGGAAGGTAAGGGGAAGATAGTTGGGAAAATTCATTATAGTAGTTTCTTTATTTTTGGAGACAGGATCTTGCTCTGTCGCCCAGGCTGGAGTGCAGTGGTGTGCTCTCAGGTCACTGCAACTTATGCCTCCTGAGTTCAAGTGACTCTCCTGCCTCAGCCTCTTGAGTAGCTGGGATTACAGGTACGTGCCACCATATCCAGCTAATTTTTGTATTTTTAATAGAGACAGGGTTTCGCCATTTTGGCCAGGCTGGTCTCGAACTCCTGACCTCAGTTCATCCACCCCGCTCCGTCCCCCAAAGTGCTGGGATTATAGGCATGAGCCACCATGCCTGGCCTATAGCAGGTTCTTAATCTCAGCTCTACTGACCTTGAGGGCTGGATCATTTGCATTGTCTGTGAGGGGCTGTCCTGTGCATGTAGGGGGCTTAGCAACTCCCTGGCTACACCATTAGATGCCAGTAGCATTCTCCAGCCCCTCCCAAGTTATGACAACCAAAAATGTCCCAGACATTCCCAAATGTCCCTTGGAGAGCAAAATTCCCCCCACTTCCCTTGTTGAGAAACCACTGTCAAGCATAGACACTGGAGTTTATTTTTCAGGGATTCCAGACTGTCTAGGGTGGTTGATTCTTTTTTCTGTCTTAGTCTGTACAATAAGAAAACGTATATTAAAACGCTTGGGCCAGGTGCGGTGGCTCACCCCTGTAATCTCAGCACTTTGAGAGGCTAAGGGGGGGTGGATCACCTGAGGTCAGGAGTTCGACACCAGCCTGACCAACATGGTGAAACCCCGTTTCTACTAAAAAATACAAAAATTAGCCAGGCATGGTGGTGGGCGCCGGTAATCCCAGCTACTCAGGAGGCTGAGGCAGGAGAATCGCTTGAACCCAGGAGGTGGAGGTTGCAGTGAGCCAAGACCGTGCCATTGCACTCCAGCCTGGGCAACATAGCAGGACTCCATCTCAAAACAAACAAACCAAAAAATGTGTGAAATCCATTTTATTTTCTCTGCCCTCTCTCCCTCCCTCTTTCCTCCTTTCCTCCAACCTTTCTTTCCTTCCTTTCTCTCTCTGCTTTCTTCCTTTGCATTAGCTTTTTGGATCACATTACCATCTTTGGGGAGGATTACAAGAGGAGCCTCTTGTTCTTAGGTCTCCTCTACTTTCTTCACTTACAATGAAGGCCAAGAAGCAGCTGTCTATGCAGAAATAGGCTGTAGTAATGTTTTTGGTACTGGTATGTAGATTCTGTTGCAAAATCACTGTTATAAGCAGAAAATAGAATCCTCATTCTCCAGTAGCCCCACAGGGCCTCCATCAGCCCATGGTTTGCCTCACTTCCTGACTCAGTGCTCATTTCTTTACTTACAAAGAAACAAAGTGAAGGAACGTGCCTGGAATGGGCTCCTGATCACTTTACCCTCTCCCCTAGGAGGTACCCTCAGCAAGAAAACACACATTCCTCCCGAGAGCAGGGCCGCCTTCAGATTGTCCCTTTATCAACATGCTTCCTCAACTGCCCTTCATAAAAAAAGAAAAAGATAACATTTAAACATAAAAATGGAAGGTAACACTTACCTGAGCAATAAAAGAAAAAACAAGCAAAAGAGGTTTAAACATCAAGCAAAACGTCGAATTAAAATGAAAACACACACACAAGAGTTAAGAATGATTAGTGAAAAGTAGATAAAGTAAAAATGAGGCAAAGAATAATTCATATACAAGCCAGACACTGAACAGGGACTTTAATATAAAAATTGATATATATGTATTTTGAGACAGGGTCTCACTGTGTTGCCCAGGCTGGAGTACAATGGCACAATCTCTGCTCACTGCAGCCTCTACCTCCTGGGCTCAGGTAATCCTCCCCTGTCAGCCACCCAAGTAGCTGGGACTACAGGCGTTCACCACTACGCCTGGCTAATTTTTGTATTTTTTGTAGAGACAGGGTTTCGCCATGTTACCCAGGCTGGTCTCAAACTCCTGGACTTAAGCAATCCACTCACCTCAGCTTCCCATGATAAAATATTAAAATAAGCCAAGACAATGCAAAAGAACAAACAATTTTAGAGACGAGGAACTATAAAGCTTGAAAGCCTCTCAGCACAAGATGAGTGGGAGTTAAAGTAAGACAAAAGTAATAATAAATCACAAGATAAAGGTATCCGCTTAGAAAAAAAAAAGATGAGCTAAATGGAAGTTGTTTAAAAACAACAGAAAGAGGAGGAGGGAGGGATTCAGACAAGTTAAAAATAATAAAGAAAAAAAATCTTAAGTTCAAGCAATTTAAGAGGCTAATCTTGAAAAGGAAGAACAAGTGGTTTGAAGAAGTGAAGCAAGGAGACCAGAAGGCCATACAGTGGGTGAAGTATGTCAGGGTGAGGTATGTCAGAGATAGGGTTGCCAGATAAAGTATTTGTTAAATATTTGCGAAATCTGGCCAATGTGCTGTAGGGTGGGTCCACTGGACAGAGGAGGTCCCCTAGCTTGGTTTTCTGGCTGCCAGGGCAGGGGTCACTGGTGGTGTAAGGGGGCAAGCTGTGTCCCCAGTGATGATGGCCCTCTTGTGACCACCATGGAGTCCATCCCTCTCAGTGGGATGGACACAGGGAGGCACCACACAGCACAGACGCGGGTGTGCAGTCTCCTGCGCAGTGAGCTCATGCCATGCTGGAAAAAGGCAGTTTCCTGATCAATCATAATGTCATACACTTTCCTCAATGATTCCTTCTCATTTAGAAAGACAGAGTTGATCTGAATGTGAAACCACACTGCTGGGTTTATCCTAAGCATAAAGACATCCTTTGGGAGTCGTTTCAATGCTGAAGCTATTCTCAGTCAACCCAGAAGAGGGTGCAGGCAAACACACAGTGACCCCAGTACCTGGAAACTGCAGCTTGCCTCTCTTGTCACTGGCTGCTTTATTACTTTAGTGTCTGATTTTTATGAATATTTGCAAGTAACTACAAGGCACACCCTTTTAATTATAGTTTTATTCATTCACTCAGACAAATTAAAGGAACCATATTAGCTGGGCTATTTTAACAGTTTATGGCATACAGATATGTCTAAAAATTATATTAACAGGTAAAAGGCTGATCTGTCGTCTTTCTCTGGGGGTGTTTTTATTACTTTAATGCCTTTAAAATGATTATTTTCATCACTATTCCCCATAACAACCCTGCATTAGGAAAGTAAAACCTTGGTGCAATGAATATTTCTTGATCCCTTACTGCATGTCAGGCATGTGATAGGTGTGGGCAGATCATGAAGAAGATTTGGCCCCTACTGTAAGGAAGGTACAGCCCTATTAAAGTGGGGAAACCACAGACAAGCAGCAATTTCAGTCCAATGTAAGAAGCGATGTGAGGGAAGCATGCACAGGTGCTCTGGGAGAATGCTGGGAGGCCACTGTCACAGATATTGGGGACCAAAGGAGGCTTTACCAGGGAAGCTGCATATGAGGAGGCATAGGCCAGAAGTGGAGTGGGGTAGCTGGTGGAAGCACATTTCAGACAGGCCCGGGGGAACAGCATGTGCAAAGGGCAAGGGGTAGGATACAGCGAGGCAAGTTGAAGGAACTGCAAGTACTGGGAACAGGGCTGCAGTGCGGTGCAGGGGAGCTGATCAACATATAGAAGGGTGGAAGGCAAGCGGGTAGATTACAGATAACCTCACAGAGCATAAGCTAAGGAATTTGCATTCTGACATCAATGGGGAAGTCCTGACAACAAGGACAGATTGCGGCCGAGAGAGAGAGAGAAAGAGTGTTCTGGCTGCAGCACGAGACTGGATCCGAAAGAATGGAAGCAATGAGTCCTGCCAGGAGCTGGCCAAGGTGGTCCCAGTGCGAGTCAATGTCAGTAGCCTGGATTAAAAGTAGCAGCGGCCAAGATAAAAGGAGGCAGATATGTCTGAGACATTTAGGAAGTTGACTTGACAGGAGTTGGCCATTTGGTCATGAAGGAGGATTGCCAGGTTTCTGGTTTGGCAAATAGGCTCTTGGCATTGCTGCTGATGGAGACAGGAGACATAGAAGCGGACTGAGGGCAAGTGGAGGCTGAGTCAGGTACCTGTTGGGGTTGTGGGTTCTGTTGGACACATGGTTTTAGGATTGAGGAGGGCAATCTCGAATGAAGTGGAGCTTTTAGAGTCATCAGCTCCCAGTTGGTATTTGGAGATGAAGGAGTGGACAGATCCCTTGGGCAGGGAAGCTTTCTGGAGAAGAGAAAATGGTAGAGGGCAGGACAGTGTGTAAACATAAGGTTTAGGAGAACAAAAGGAAGGAGAAGTGGCAAAAATGGACAGAGAGGTAGGATAAAGAGAAACCCTAAGAAAATGAGGTGGCCTGAGGTCAAATAAAATGAGTGATTCAAGGAGACAGTGGTCCATAGGGCTCGATGCTGCCCTAGAAGTTCAGTAGAATAAAGATTTCAGTTCATGTCCTTTGCAGGCACATGGATGAAGCTGGAAACCATTATTCTCAGCAAACGAACACAAGAACAGAAAACCAAACACCACATGTTCTCACTTATAAATGGGAGTTGAACAATGAGAACACATGGACACAAGGAGGGGAACATCACGTACCAGGGCCTGTCGGAGGGTGGGGGGCTAGAGGAGGGAGCACATTAGGAGAAATACCTAACGTAGGTGATGGGTTGATGAGTGCAGCAAACCACCAAGGCACGTGTATACCTATGTAACAAAACTGCACGTTCTGCACATGTACCCCAGAACTTAAAGTATAATAATAATAATAATAAAAGATTACAAAGTGCCTGTTGCATGTTAGAACAAAGACACAATAAGTCATTTTGGCTGGAGAAGGCTTAGTGGAATGAGAGAGGCTACAGCCAAATTCAGGATATAAATAAAAGAGAGGAAGTGGATGCTATAAATTAGGCGAAGTCTGTGTGTGCCAGAGTAGGGGGAGTTAGGGTGATAGCCTATGGCAATAATGAGAGGATGCAGGATTGGTGGAGGCTTTATTTTGTAGCATGGGAGAGAATGGGCATGTTTAATGTCAATGGAAAACACTAGTAGAAGCAGAGGGATGATAGAGGAGGTCCCCAAAAGAGGCAGGATGGGTGGAGTCTGTGGCCAGAGGGGTGGGATTGGCTTAAAGCGGGAGGATGAACCTTTTGCGCTGCAAGAATGAGTATTTTCTATGGGATTATTTGACTTAATGACATAGACATCACTAAATCTCCTCCTCACACGGAGATGAAGTGAAAATAAGAGACAAGGTTATGACATATTTTCCATGTCCACTATGCAACAGAGGGACACAGAAGCCAAGGGTGGTGAGGATTCTCATTATTATCCGGTGTAATTACGTGTTGTTTTCAGAAATGGCCCCTTTAAAAAGGATGTGTGTGATCATCCCTGCTAGGGAACTTTTATTTTGGTCCAACATTTCCATGTCTGCTCTTGATCCAAGTGATGGATTTAGGTGGAACTCTTTGTGACAGTGAACTGCTCAAGAAGGCATACTGGGAGCTTAAACTTCACTATCAAGAAGGGATCAATAGCATTTCCAGCTACCTTACTTTGAATTCTACCCTTAGTACATTGGAGATAACTGACCTTTCCAGTTCTCTAGAGAGACCCATCGACCCTCCAAAAAAATATGAGAAGGACACTTAAAAGGCAACAAAGAACCACACGGATCAAAACCAATTGTGTGGGAAGAAAAACATACAACAAACCGTCAATTCACTGTAGTTTTCTAAAGGAGACACTTTATTCCCTAAAGAAATATGTTTAGAATGGCTTTTCAGCACTGGAGAATGTTTCTCTGCTGTTTACTTTTATTATTAACTAGAATCTCCCAGGGAACAGGGATCCCATCCAATGCCCTATGGTGTTTTCTGTCCCATGGGACTGTCTGGCATTTCAATCCCCTGTGAAGCACTTAATTGTACCTTAGGGTTGGGTTGGTGCTTCGTGATCCGGGCATGCTCAGTTCAGAGGGGATAAACAGAAGTCGGATAAACATAAAATGAGAGCTGAGAGTAAGCAGGCAAAGGCAATTGTCAAGGGTCTATGTTTCTGAAGAATCTGTGAGAAGAAACACCCTAACAAATCTATCAAATGGTGCAATTACAGCACGTGTATGCAGTTTCCAAGTTAATTTCTCCAACCCTACAATTGAAGCCTATTCTGATACTCATGTTGAGTGACAAGGGTAATGCCTGCTAATGGGTTTACCGTATTACCATAGCAATGTGTAGTTTATGTCTTTACATACACAAGGGCTATGCCTGATGTACATAAAGTCATTGTGGTATTGGCATGTTATCTACTAGGCATTTGCTCCATTTGCATTAATTCTGCTGTTAATTCCCTAAAGTAGGTTTGAAGGGTTCCAGTCAGCATTAGCATGCAGAACTTGCAGCACTGGATCTGAGAAGCTACAACACACATGGCACCGTGTGTTTATCTTGAGCTGCACACACTCAGAGGGCTTCTTCACTAGGAAACGAGTACTTTAATGAGGTCCCCTGACATGATCCCTGTGGATCATTCTATTTAAAGCAGAGTTTCTCAGTCCTGGCTGCACATTAGAGTTACCCAGGAGTTCTGGAAAAATCCTTGTGGGTGAGACCCACCCAGACCAATGAAGGCAGAATCTCTGGGGCATCCCTAGTTCTGAAATTCCCGCAGGCAATGCTAATTTGCAGCTAGGCTCGAGAATCAATATGTAGAGTTCTGATGAAGATGATGTCACTTTGGTTTCATTTTGTTGGATAAAAGTTGTGGAGTATGCAATCCTCCGTAGCAGGGCTTGTTATTTTGTTTAGAAAACAGTTACCACCATTGCTGTACCCGGTCTCATAATCACAAGGTTGACTGAGTGACCCCTTTACCATGCTACTATCTAGTAAAACTCATCAAATTCTACTACCTTTGCTTATTATAGTTTTGTTAACAGTAAAAATAGAAAGAATTGGCTGGGCACGGTGGCTCATGCCTATAATCCCAGCACTTTGGGAGGCCGAGGCGGGCGGATCACCTGAGGTCAGAAGTTCGAGACCAGCCTGGCCAAAATGGCAAAACCTCCATCTCTACTAAAAATACAAAAAATTAGCCAGGTGTGGTGGCAGGCACCTGTAATCCCAGCTACTTGGGAGGTTGAGGCAGGAGAATCGCTTGAACCTGGGAGGCAGAGGTTGCAGTACGCCGAGATCATGCCATTGCACTCCAGCCTGGGCAACAAGAGGGAAACTTCATCTCAAAAACAAACAAACAAAAAAAACAAAAAAAAGAAAGAGGGTCATAATATCAGACAAGAGTAGATTAGTTAAATATACATAGAATATCCTAAGAGTAGAATATTATACAGATATTAAAAGCAATTCTGCAGGTTGGTTTATTTACATTCATTCATTCATTTAACAAGCATTTATAGAGAAACCCTGGTGTGCCAAACAGTGTTCTAGGCTCTAGGGATATAGGGATATAGCAGTGAACAAGAAAGAGACATTCAGATTTTTTAAAGAGAAGGTTTAAAAACAGCATGCATATTATTTTATAACATATAAGCATAAAAATATGGAATGATCTACATTAAAATATTAATCAAGATCTCTGTGTGAAAATATTAATCAAGATCTCTCATGAAACTAACATGATTTAAATTTTTTCCTTTTTGGATATTTTTTTCTATGCTGGGCATTTATTCCTCATATAATTCTAGGTATATAAAATAGACATTCGATTCCATTTCTCAGATGTCTTATAGCTCTAATGGAAACATGTTAAGTGACTTATCATGTAGCAGGACCTGTCTAACTCTAGTATGTGGCTAGGGGTGACAGCATGGCTGGGCAGAAAAGTAAATGAAAAATTTTTTTCTTTCTTTTTTCAGAAGGAGTCTCGCTCTGTCACCCAGGCTGGAGTGCAGTGGCATGACCTCGGCTCACTACAACATCCGCCTCGCAAGTTCAAATGATTCTCATGCCTCAGCCTCCCAAGTAGGTGGGATTATAGGCGTGTGCCACCACACCTGGCTAATTTTTGTGTTTTTAGTAGAGATGGGGTATCGCCATGTTGGCCAAGCTGGTCTCAAACTCCTGACCTAAAGTGATCTGCCTGCCTTGGCCTCCCAAAGTGCTGGGATTATATGCGTGAACCACTGTGCCCCGCCCAAATGAAAAGTTTTGATGGCCTCTAGAAACCTGGCAGCGACAAGCCTGGCTACTGAGGTTTAAAGTGTAGTGAAAAATAATTACATTAATTCTCCTAGGCTTTTCTTATTATTTGCTTTTATCCGCTTGCTTTTCTGTGTAAGTACCTGAGATATTAGAGTCTCAAAAAGTACTTGAATAGATGAGTTAACGATTTGCAAGGTGGTTGAATCTGTGCCCAATCATTCAACTGCAATATTGAAAGTAGCCACAAGATGGCGAGAACGCTTAAAAAGTAAAGAGACCAATAAAAATCCCACAGTCAGCCAGCGGGTGATGTGTTCCCTTGCAAATTGCCATTAATGTGAGCTCACTGACAGACATGTAATCGTCAGCCTAAGGTGTCTTGTCTCCTTTACCCCTGCTCAGCAGACAGTGCAGCTGACATCAGTTAAATAGAGGGGTTCCAGAATCTTCTCTCCCTGCAGCAACAGGGCTGCCTTGCTAAACATGGAAGCCCATGTGACACTTGACTTGGCAAAAGGCTTTAGCCTTGCGTGAGCTGCCTATATGGAGAGCTGCTTGCCCCTGAGGGAGCAGTAGCATCTGCAGTCATGCTGGAAGAAGAGAAAAGGAAATCAAACTGTATATATATACATATTTTTTTTCTTGCCTTTGGTCAGTCTGAGGGCTGGAAAAGAGGGGCTGACAGATTGGTTGAAAGATAATAATAGTGTGATCAGCCTGCAGGCTTCAGAGGCTAGGGGTACAGCAGGTCACAAGGGAGGAGGAAGAAGGGGCCCCCCAAAATACAAGTTGTGAAAAAATCGTATAGTATGTAATAATGAAGGATTCACAGGGTCATCTTGCATATATCTACAACCTGTCCAGGGATTCGCTTTCCAGTTGATGAATGAAAGCAAGTGAACCTTAAAGCAGCATTTAAAAAAATCGTTGATGGATGAAGACTTATTAGAAGATATAAATATAAAAATCTTGCTCTTGTTAACTTTCTTTTTTGGATTTCTGTGCCCCAGCCTACCTAGCACGTGTGTGCCTGATGTGAAGTGCTTAGGCTCTGGAGCTGCAGAGCTGTGTTTGGCTTCAGCTTTGCACGCGTCTGTCTATGTGACCCTTTTGACCTCTCAGAGCCCTGGTTTTCGTGCCTGTAAGACATGGCTTACAGGAAGAATCAGAGAATCATGTTTGTAAAGTGCCTGGCATGGCCCAGCCCATAGTAGGGGTTCAAATAAAATGATTTTTCTTTCTTTCCAATCTCACCTTCAGCCACTTTACTTTCGAGTGTTGCCTGGACACTCTATATTGTCAAGACTGTGTACTTTCTTTCTCTCTCTCTCTCTCTCTTCCTTCTCTGGAGGTCTCTATCTTCCTCTTTGTCCTGGAAATCCTACCATTACTTCAAGGTCTGGTTCAAGTAAAGGTGTTCCTCAGAGCCCCACTGCCCCAATGCCAAAGAGCATTCTAATGAAGTCTATTCTCCCTATCAACGATGATATCTCTTGTGGAGCTTATGTTGCTTAATCAGACATGAAAGTTTCCATGTCTGCCATCCTCCTTTACTCCACATTGTGTGTTCCTGGAGCATGAGCTATGACAATGTCTTACATGTCTTCATATCTCAGAATAAATGGAAGAATGAACTTCAGTTACACTGTCCTGTTCCTTTTTTTCCATGGGGGAGAAAAAGACGTCTATAAACGTGTCTGAAACAGTAACTGCCATTGTTTCTGCCCTGCTTGACCATTAACTCAAGTTATAGTCAAAGAAAACCAAGTTATAGTCAAAGAAAACCAAACATAATAAGACAATATTATTATGTCAACAACCAAACTGGGTCCTTCACTTGAAGATTTTGCAGTTGAGTCTGCAAAAACTCTAACTAGCTATAAATCCATATGGGAGCGTATGTTTCATGACTTCCCTCTGATAGACCCAGATGCAGCTCTGTATTAATTAAATCCAGGTCTGAAGAGCCATTATCCAAGCAAAAGAAGTTATGCATGTGTAGCTTATTACTTACATAAAGTGAAACCCTTCCTCACTAAATGCACTGTATGATAAATGAGCTGGACAGTGTCCCAGGCCTTTCAGTTTTTACAAAGAGTATAATTTTCTTTAATGTCCTCTTTTGGCAAAGACTACTAATTTTGACAAGAAAATTCAAACTGAGTGAAACTGCTTGCTGTCTCATATGATTGGGTCTCCCAAGACAAGAGGAGCTCAAAGCTTTTAGTAACATATTTGGAAAGGTTGAGAGTTCATGAGGAGCACATTATCACTAATGTATTAAATATGGATTTTTAGCATAAGCTAGTGGCTTCCTAGGGAAAGCATGTCTCTTTAATGTAGAACCTTTATATTTTACTTGGGAATGATTGATGGGATTGCAAATAGCAGATAATATGAGAATATTATCTCATTCAATCATCCTGAGCACCCTTTTTGGTGGCCCCATTATTATCCCCATTTCACAGATAAGGAAACTGGAGCTTGCGAGTTTAAAAAACTTGCTGAGAGTTACACAGCATGTAGGTGAAATGAATTCAAGGCTGGTTTGATCTAAGAGTAAACTGTTACTATGTACAAAACCTTGTAAAGCTGTTAGTAAAACTGAGTTATTCTGGTTTGCTGTTCATAATGTAAACAAGGATAGATTACATGTTCATAAAATACAGACTCTGAAAAATGCTGCCACAGGGCACAAATACTGTAATGGAAGCACCAAGCATTGTGGAACTTGGTCAGAGGAGGAGGGAGATCATAAAGGCTTTTTGACAGGAGCATAAGTGAGGTCATGAAAACCAGGAGTAACCTGGAGTAGCCATTGGTAAGGTTTATCCATCTTGAGGCTTTGATTCATTTAGCATCTTCAAACTTCATTTCTTTGTTTCCTCATGATAAAAATGCAAACATGTCTCAATCTAAGTAATGACAGCACCATATTTATAAGAAAGTCAGAACATTTAGGGAGGTCTCCTTTGTATGTTTGACTTTCAACTCACATTTGAATAACTCACGGAAAGGGGGCAGTCAGGGACAAGATATGGATTAAACTACAACATCATGTTACCCACTTTAGCACGTTAACATAATTTGTAAAAAAAAATGGTTGGAGTACTGACTAGCTTTTCACACTGATCACCCAAATGTCACATGATCATATTTAAAATGGTGATATTTTCCCCCCAAGAAAAATTGATACTGCTTTGCAAATTACTACCTCCTCAAACATGATGAATTAGCAAAAAAAAAAAAAAATTAACTTTCATTTGAAATACAAGTAAAATGATAAAGGAAGTAGCCTAGTGACCTACAAATTTTTTTTTTTTACAAGTTTGTATTTCAAGGAATGAAGATCAGGGCTCAATTGGTCATTTAAGGAATGATTATTGAACATTACTTTGTCCCAAGCATTATTATCAGCAACTAGGATACATCAGTGAACAAAATAGACAAAGATATCTGGTCTCATCAAACTTACATCAGTGAGGGGAAAATAGATATTACATAGTAAATATAATAGGCAAATTATTAGGAAGGTTAAAAGGTAATACACAGCCACTGAAAAAAGAACAAGTAAAACAGAGTTGGAAGGACCAGAGTGTGGTGGGGCAGTGTTTATTTTTAAAAATGGTGATCCACATGTATATCCCCGAGAAGGGGAGATCTGAGTAAACACTCAAATGAAGTGAGGGATTTAACCAAGCAGATATCTGAACAAAGATCACTCCAGGCAAAGGGAAACCCAATGCTTAGAGCAAAGGCCCTAAGAAGGGAATGTGTTTGATGTGTTTGTGTTCAGGAACAAGGTGGCCCATGAGTCTGGGTCAAGCGAGTCAGGGGTGGACGAAGGACAGAAATATGGGGAATCAGGACCCAGAACAGGTATGACCTGCACATAATGGGGGCGGGTTGGATTTTCTCTGAGTGAAATGGAAGCCATTTCAGGGTTTTGAAGAGAGGAGGCTCATAGTCCGCCTTGCAACTGAAAAGGCTCCCTCTGGCTGCAGTACTGGGGACTGCAGGGAATGAAAGCATAGCAGGAGGCCTGTTAGCACAGCGGGCCCCAACCTTTTTGGCACCAGAGACCAGTTTCCTGGAAGACAATTTTTCCATGGACTTGGGGGCGGGGATGTTTTCGGCATGAAACTGCTGCACCTCAGATCATCAGGCATTAGTCAAATTCTCATAAGGAGAGTGCAACTTAGATGCCTCACATGCACAGTTCACAATAGGGTTCACATTCGTATGAGAATCTAATGCTGCTGCTGATGTGACAGGAGGTCGAGCTCAGGTGGGAATGCTCACTTGCCCTTGCTCACCTCCTGCTGCCCCCCCCACTTCCTAACAGGCCATGGCCCAGTACAGGTCCATGACCTGGGGTTTGGGGACCCCTGTGTTAGGGGACCATGGAAGGACACCGGTGATTTGATGGTGCCCTGGACCAGAGAAGAAGAAGAAGAAAGAAGAAGAGAAGAAGAAGAAGAAAATTGAACCTTGGAAGATTTTTGCTCTAATCAAATTTCAAGTCCATCTTTCAGTTACATCATTTGTTAAATGAGTGAATCTATGAACATAAAAACTTGAAATGCATCAAAATGGCAAAAAAAAAAACAAAACAAAACACTGAAACACTAGCTAAAGAAAGATTGGTTAGCTCATTGGCAGATCTTTCTTGCTGCCAAACTACTCCCAAATGTCACTGAAATTTGAGAGAAGGCCGACAAAATCATTTTAAATCCTTTCCAAGCCTATACATTACCAAATAACATATTTTCTTTACATTTGTAATTCTCCCAGCACGCATTGATTAGGACATGTTGAATCATTCCATGTCTTTGAGACAGGCAGAGATAGAGGCTCATTCATCTTACTGAAGTAAACATTCGCTTTCCTCTCTCACACCTTGTCTGTGGGAAGAGTGTACTCCATCCCACTGATTTTATTTGTTTGTTTTAGGGATTGGGTCTCACTCTGTAGCCCCAGCTGGAGTACAGTGGCATAAACACAGCTAATTGCAGCTTTGATCTCCTGGCTGAAACCATCCTCCTGCCTCAGCCTCCCACCTCATCCTCCCAAGGCTCAAGCCACCATGCCTGGCTCATTATTTTGATTTTTTGTAGAGACAGGGTCTCATTATGTTGCCCAGACTGGTCTTGAACTCCTCAGTTCAAGTTATCCTTCCACCTTGGCCTCCCAAAGTGCTGGGATTACAGGTGTGAGCCACCATGCCCGGCCTTACCCCATTGACTTTGACCTTGATGTTGTAACCTGCTTTTGACAATGAAACATAACTGGGTCTGACATACATCTCATCAAAGAAGAAACTTCAAGAAGCATTATACATTTCCATCAGTTTTCTTATTCTTTCCCTCTCAGATACCTTTGGCAGCCGTTCTGAAATCAGAAGACCCATGGGACTGAGCCACAGGTGACCACCAAGCCCACATATACCATGAGAGAGAAATACATGTTGCAAATTACTGAGATTTTGGAGTTGCTTGTACTGCAGCAAATCTGACAAATATGAAGTCATTTTGGATGGGTGCATTCTCTAGATAGCTGAATGGCTTCTTTCTTAGAGTGCAAAACATTTAAAAACACATATTTTATTTAGAAAATCCAAAAGTTGTTCCATTAATGGGCATTTAAAAGAGTTAAATATAACTGATTTTCATGACTTGAGGTTTTAAAAAATTATGATTACTTATAAATGCTAACATACGCATAGTTTATTAAAATTTGGATTTCCATTCAAAACTTTTCTGTTAAATGATACATGTCTTAGCCTATTTGTGCTGCTATAACAAAATACCTGAAACTAGGTAATTTATAAAGAATATAAATATATTTCTCAGTGTTCTGGAGGCTGGGAAGTCCAAAATCAAGGCACCCACAGGTTTGGTGTCTGGTGAGGGCCCATTCCTAATAGATGGCACCAGCTAGGCATGCTCATGTCGTAGAAGGAGCAAAAGGGCAAAAGGGGATGAATGAATGTTGTATCCCCATATGGCAGAAGAGCAAAAATGGCCTCGGCTGCTTCCCTCCAGCCCCATTCTAAGGCATTAATCCATTTATGGAAGCAGAGCCCTCATGACTTAATCACTTCCCCAAAGCCCCTACCCAGTCATTTTTTTTTTTTTTTTTTTTTGAGACGGAGTGTCACTCTGTCACCCAGGCTGGAGTGCAGTAGCTCAATCTTGGCTCACTGCAACTTCTGCTTCCTGGGTTCAAGCAATTCTCCTGCTTCAGCCTCCCAAGTAGCCGGGACTACAGGTGCCCATCACCATGCCCGGCTAATTGTCTTTTGTATTTTAGTAGAGACAGGGTTTCATCATGTTGCCCAGGCTGGTCTTGAACTCCTGAGCTCAGGCAATCCGCCCACCTTGGCCTCCCAAAGCGCTGGGATTATAGGTGTGAGCCACCGTGCCTGGACAAGATATCACCTCTTAATACTACTATGATAGAGATTAAGTTCAACCCATAACTTTGGGGGACATTCAGACCATAACAATATGCTTCTTGAGATTAGAGATGGTGTTGTACCCATCTGAGTATCCTGAGCACCTAGAGTAATGCCTGGCACATAGTGGACTCTATAAATGTTTGTTGAAAGCATTTGGCAAATGAAGGCATGAGTAAGAAAACAACAAAGAGCAAATATCATGCTCTGTTTTGGGGGTTTCCAACTTTTCTGACTGCGAAGGTGATGTTCCGTGGATAGATGCTGCTAGATGACAAGGGTCAGTGATAGGATGGAGGAAGGAGGCTATGAGTGCTTAGCTTAGCCGGCAGGTTTTCCGTTTGCCAGGAAGATTTGGAGAAACGAAGAACAGGGGCATGGGAGCTGCATTCCATGCTTATAAGGACTCAGCAGAAAGCTGCAACGTATTAAGCCTGTTATAAGGTTAAGCCTCCCTTTACTGTCTTCAGGTGCCTGGCATTTTAGCATGAAAGTCCCTCCATTCTTCCTTTTGGTGCATGTTCAAAGGAGCAGAGGATTCCCCCAGGAGAAGAACAATTGGAGTGGAACCTGAGGAGCACAGGAAGGGGCCTTGATTCTCCCAAACTTGGGAAGGACTGGCTGAAGTAAAGTAAAAGGAGGCCCCTTGGTGCTGGCCAACTGAGTGGAACAGCACATGGCTGGCTGGGAAAGTCTCCAGCTCATTAAAAAGAAAAGGAGGAGGAGGGGGCGGAGGACAAGGGGAAGAGGAGGAAGAGGGGGAGAAGGAGCCATTTTATCACATTGGAGCTGCACGCTGCTCCTCTGAAACCGACCACCACCTTCTGTTGGGATCCCATGCTTGGAATCAAACTTTTTTGCTTCATGATTCACACCTCCCATCCCTCTTGCTACTGTTTTTTGAAGTGACAGCTAAGGCATTTTTTTTTTTGGATCTGCATTCCTAATCATGCCACCTAATCATGAGAGTCCCTGTGGAAAGGAAGTACCAGACACAAAAAAAGAAAGAGCACTTCTCCCCAGTCTTCTCTCCTTTCAGCATCAGGTGTCTCCATGAGCTGTGAATGGGTTTCCTTCGGAAGGTTCTCTGTTGGGTCCTGTGTTGTTGGGTTGTGGTGTTTCCTTTTCTTCCCCAACCATGCACCGATGTGGGAATAGCAGATGTGACATTTGAGAGTTCAAGTTCAGCTAATCCTTTGGGTGCATGTCCTTGGGGAACTTATCTAATCTCTCTACTTGTCTCAAGTAACTCTTCTGTAAAATGGGCATAAAATATGACTCCAAAGAGTTGTTTTGAACATTTAATATGAAAAAATATTAAAAGCGGTTAGTAGAAACAAGAATGTGTATAATAATAAAAAGTATGATGGAAATGCTTTTCTCTGATACGGGAATTGCTCTCATTGAGAGTGACCTTTTAACTTTTAAAAGTTTTCCTTCATTTTCAGGAAAGTGTAAGTCTGTGACCTTTGGATGTTTTTTCTTAAGTTGCTTTTTTTTTTTAACAATCAGACAACAACATTAACATGAGGATTATATGCACTTGTGGTTTGCTTCATAACAAGGCAACAATGAGCCAATATATTGAGGTAAAGGTAGAGTCAGTTATGAAGCTTCCTTGGACACGTTTTTTTTGTTTTGTTTTGTTTTTTTGTTTGTTTGTTTTCTTGAGATGGAGTCTTGCCCTGTCGCCCATGCTGGAGTGCAATGGTGTGATCTCAGCTCACTGAAACCTCTGCCTCCCGGGTTCAAGCCATTCTCCTGCCTCAGCCTCCCCAGTAGCTGGGATTACAAGCGCCATCCACCAGGCCTGGCTAATTTTTGTATTTTTAGTAGAGACAAGGTTTCACCATGTTAGCCAGGCTGGTCTTGAACTCCTGACCTCAGGTGATACGCCCGCCTCGGCCTCCCAAAGTGCCAGGATTACTGGCGTGGGCCACTGTGTCCAGCCTCTTGGACAGGGTTTTAAATGGCCAATTGTGTTCCCAGATCTTATTCCCTGTGCCTGCCATCGCTAGCATCAGATGAGAACTGCCCCCTTGATTTCCACGTTTGTAAGGGTGTAAATAAAGAACGGTATTTTTTTCTAGGAATAAAGCTACATGCAAGTGGCTGTGTCATTGTGAGGATACTTTCAAACTATAATCCTTCTGGTGAAATGGTTCATTAAACAAACCCTGTAAGGGGACGGCCAGAGAGACAGAAAGAAAGTGCATCTTTGCTATTTCTAAAGCCAGACTACAATTTCCAACTTCAAAAGGGGAAAAAATAGCCAAAGCCTCAAATATCCATTATCCCTACTTACTAGAAAACCAATTTTCCAGATAATAGGAATTCTTTGATCAAAGGCATGCAGGCATTTCCCTTTAAATGGGTCAAATGATAATTGCCTATAGCAACACCGACGTTAATAAATTCATCAGTATTCTGACAGCCTGCAAGGGATGTGGACAGATGCTTGAGGACAGCCTTTCCCCAGTTTTCTCGAACAGATGCACATGGGAAGGCCACTCTGGAGCTGGATGAAAGCATTTCTTTATCATGGCGCTGTCTGGGTCCGATGCAAGGCAGTTCCACGGGACCTTCCCTGCATTCCGCAGGGATGTGTGGCAACCTTACTCTAGGCTGTAGGCAGAAGCAAGCATCAGTGGTGCCCTCAGCTCTGCACTGTCTCTGAGTGGGTCGAAGAAGGATAGTGTTAGCATTACTAGGCACAAAGAAGGCTTTCCACAAAGTAGATGGTCCTGTTCATCCTCTAGGACTCGACTCCAATAATTTAGCAACCCCAGTGGTTCCTTTATCCAGCTCTCCTATTAAAGTAAGCCATCTTGTAATTGTTTATTTATGATTAGTCTTTTTCAAAATTGAGTTACTAGAGAGCAAGGATTTGTGTGTGTGTATGTGTTTGTGTGTGTGTATAGTGTACACAGTACCCGGTATTCAGTGGTGTTTAATGAGTGAATGAATAAATGAATGAATGAATGAATGATGCATTGATGCCTGTGATGATTTTGACGTATACAAAATTCCAAAGGCTGGGCGCGGTGGCTCATGCCTGTAACCCCAGCACTTTGGAAGGCTGAGGCGGGTGGATCATGAGGTCAGGAGATCGAGACTATCCTGGCTAACATGGTGAAACCCTGTCTCTACTGAAAATACAAAAAAAATTAGCCAGGTGTGTTGGCAGGCGCCTGTAGTCCCAGCTACTTAGGAGGCTGAGGCAAGGGAGTGGCATGAACCCGGGAGGTGGAGCTTGCAGTGAGCCGAGATTGCACCACTGCACTCCAGCCTCCAGCCTGGGCGACAGAGCGAGACTCCGTCTAAAAAAAAAAAAAAAAAAAAATTCAAAAAATTCAGTAAACCAATTATGTACTTGTCTGGAATGAACCACAATGCCCATCTCTGCGTGTATATGATCCCTTTAACCAAAGTTTGTGCTAAGTTACAAATGTACAGAGAGACATGAAAAATGAAATAAAAACCATAAATATTGACTGAGCATAGTAGTGAGACAGATATTGGGAAATAAAAATGTATGGGTCAGGTCCCTGCCCTTAAGTGCTTATGGTACGCTGGAGAACATGTATGTGTGTATGTATGTATGTATATGTGTTTGCATAGGTATGTGTGTGCATGTGTGTATGTGGTTACATGTGTGTGGTTATGTGTGTATATTTGTGTATGTGTGTGTATGTTACATGTGTGTGGTTATGTGTGTATATTTGTGTATGTGTGTGTATGTGGGTACATGTGTGACTGTGTGTATATGTATGTGTATGTATGCGCATGCATGTGTGTGTGCATGTGAGTGGGAAGATGAAGAAATACATATACTGGAATCTTATAAGACAATACCTAATAAGGCCAAAGGACTGGTACTAGTGAAAAGAGAATTATGATATGTATGCAAGAGGAAAGGAAAAAGAGTAGGAGAAGATAAAGAATGGGATGTGAGCACTATCAAGATGCCAGTATCCTTCAGTCCCAGAGCCAGATCTTATCAGCTTGTTCCAGCTCTCAGACCCGCAGGGAGAAGGAGAAAACAGGACCTGAGCCATCCCCAGACAGCACAGGACTCAGGACTCCTGGGGCCTGGAGTTGGGGTATTTCTTTTTCTCTTCTGTGTGGTTTTATTTTTTCAGACTTTCTACCTTTTTAAAAAAAAAATAAATAAATAAAAATAAAAATAAATAAATAAAAAAAGCTTGGCCGGGCGCAGTGGCTCACACCTGTAATCCTAGCACTTTGGGAGCCTGAGCAGGACAGATCACCTGAGGTCAGGAGTTCGAGACCTGCCTGGCATATATGGCAAAACTCTCTCTCTCTGCTACAAATACAAAAATTAGCTGGGCGTGGTGGCGGGCGCCTATAATCCTAGGTACTTGAGAGGCTGAGGCAGGGAGAATTGCTTGAATCCAGGAGGCAGAGGTTGCAGTGAGCCGAGATGGCACCACTGCACTCCAGCCTGGGTGATAGAACGAGACTCTGTCTCAAAAAAAAAAAAAGCCTGACATTCTTGTTTTGATATACCTGAGAATGCTACAATCCAGCTGGCTCTCCCTCAGGCAGGGGCTGGGGTGGGGTGGGGGGTCCTCTTGTCAAGCTCCCAACTCCATAACTCTGACTTATCTCAGCCTACCTGTGGGGACCATGCTGCTGGCAGCCTCTGATTACTTCCCCCAGGGCAGCAGTATCACTAGAATCATTAAACTTCCTGCTGGCCTAACACCTCCTCCAAACAGGTGCTTTTAAAGACCTTTGCAGGAGGGTGCTGGGGCCCCATTAATCACTTCTCCATGGGTGTACATAAAGCTGTCGTGTTATATCTGAGATAATAAAATCACTTTCAAGCATTACTACACCAGCTCACACTCATTTATAACATACTTCTAAGTGCTTTACAGAGTATTATTTTTTCTATTGAACCCACACAACTACCTCACAAGGAGGGTAAGAAGCCAGGAAACCATCCAATTTTCCAGAGTAGACAGCCACCCTTCCAGAAGGGCGATACGGTTTGCTCCAACCTGGGGGCTAGTCTCTATGGTGACGACAGTACTCATACATTGCTTTTCCTTCTTTGTTTTTATTTTATTTTTTAAAATTTTAACCATTTTCATCTCTCTGATTATTTTCACATTGTGCCTCAGATGCTCTTATTTTGCCCCTAAATTGATTTTAAACAGATGAAAACATTTATTTCCATACTGCCAAGGCATTAGTTAGCATTCTTTTTTTTTTTTTTTGTATTTTTATATTTCTTTTCATAGGTTTGAAGTTGTGACTGTATGGTAATGAGATAAATTGCCACAAGTCATAAAAAGTCACTATGTGGTTCTGGGAGTCAATTTCATGGATCTGGGAGTCAATTTCATGGATCTGCTCAATCCGCCTTCCCTCTTCTTGGGGGCAAAGTCCTCTTATTATCATCGTCCCTATTTCTTAATCATCTCCAATCTCTCCCTTCTCAGGCCAAGTTCTCTCCAATCGAGGAGCCACTTTCACCTTCATTCTTCCCTCCTTAAGCTACTATCCTATTTTTCACCCTGTTTCCCATGCGAAGACTCCTAACGATGGGAGATAGGTGGGTAGTAGCACCTGCTTCCCTCCATCCCCGTCCCTCTCAGCCTCGGGTATGTCCTCACAGTCAACGAAGCCCCGGCCCCTAGTCAAATGCCCTGTTCTTATCATTCATTCTCTTTAATTCTCCTGCAGCATTTGACCATATTGAATTTGTCTTAACATACCTCCTGCCGTTGGTCTTCAGGACACTTCTGTATCCTGGTTCATTTCTCACCTCTCTGACTTCATTTTTACTCTTCCTTTATCCCACTCCTGCCTCCTGCATCATGGAGATTTCCAAGGGGTTGGGTCCTGACCTTTTGCCCTGCTTTCTCACTCTCTGCCTACATGTGACATCATAGCTTTATTTATTCATGTATTCAAGAGTATGTCTATTTACTGAGTTTAATAGTGTTTAGTACCATTTACTTAGGATATCGTGAGTCCTACTGTGTTCCAGACACTTTTCTGGGCCCTAGAGATTCCGTGGGGAACAGGACCAAGCTCCTGCCTGCTTGCAGCTCACACTCTCCTGGGGGAAGAAGAGTGATGACATTATGACGTAAACAAATTGGGGTGATGAAATGGAGAGGGAAGAGGGTCGTTCCCTCTTAAGAGGTGACATTAGAGCTAATCCCTGAATGATAAGAAGAGCCAATCATGGGCATGTCTGGGGGAAGAGTATTCCAGGGAGTGGAGCAAGGAGGTATGTGACATCTGTATAGATGACTCCAAACTCAGGACCACACGTAGTGACATTTTAAAGAGCTCTTCTTATCTCCACTCGCCTCCTAGCTATCACCATTGTCCCTGCAGGTTCAGCGCCAAATGCAACCCTTCCACAAAAATCGGCTTACTCTATCTTAAATTCTCCACCTCTTCCATGAGTGCCAGTTAGGCTGGAAACTTAAGAGTCACTCAGCATATAGCATCTCCCTCTTCCTTAATATTCACCATGGCAACAAGAGCCCCCACTGTCCTTCCTTTTTTACATCTGCCGCCTTTCATGCAGCTCCCTGTTGTCAAGTTCTCCCCTACACAATTCAGCTCTTAGTCCACAGTCAAATAACTACCATTTATTGCAAACTTACACTATTCCTGGCACTGTGCTTGGTACTTTACACACCTTCACCCAGACTACCTGTCAGGTACTCTTTCCTCCATTTTACTGATGAAGAAACTGAGGCTCAATATCCCCCTTAGATAATGACCTTCACTACGCCATTTCATTTCTTTTTAAAAAATCTACCTGAAAAAAGATCACATTTCGTAGCCTGATAATCAAAAGCTCCAAATTTCCTTTTGAGCCACAGCTTGCCTTTTCCACCAACATGAAACCTCTGACGCTGCCAATCAATGAATCAATTGGCTTTTACTCATTGTCTTTTCTCATGCTGACCTCCATACCTGGAGTGCTTTTCTTTTTTTTTCCTTTGTTCAAATCTTGCCTAATCTTTGCACTTCAATTCCACATTTGCTTAGGTCATAAAAACCCATATTATATATTTTGGGATCCATTCTGGGGCTCTTATTTATGCATAAATTTCCTTTATACGACTATGAACTCTTTGTGGGCACACCTGTATTACAGCAGAGAATGGTGGTTAAAAGTATGAATTCTAGGCATGTAATCCCAGCATTATGGGATGCCAATGTGGACAGATCACTTGAGCTGAGAAGTTCCAGATGAGCCCGGGCAACATGGCAAAACCCCTTCTCTACAAAAAAATACAAGAATTAGCCAGGTAGTGTGTGCCTGTATCAAGTCTCTGACAGGGACACAAAGGTCCTGTAGTTCTAGCTACTCAGGAGGCTGAAGTGGGAGGATCGTTTGACCCAGGAAGGTCAAGGCTGCAGTAAGCTGAGATCATATCTCTGCACTCTAGCCTAAGTGACAGAGTGAGATCCTGTCAAAAAAAAAAGAAAAAAAGAAAAAAAAAGTATGAGTTCTAGAGACAATCTGAGAGTATGAATCCCCAAATCTGTCCCTGAATTGGCATGCGATCTCTGGAGTTCCATTTCCTCATTTATGAAATAGAGTTAGTGATCATAGTACCTACCTCAAAGGGTTGCTGTGAAGTTTAGGTGAATGCATGCACATAAGCACGTGGTGATCCTGGAGCATAATAAACACTCAATAGATGT
The DNA here is from genome assembly GCF_009828535.3 of Hylobates moloch. NCBI lineage: Eukaryota > Metazoa > Chordata > Mammalia > Primates > Hylobatidae > Hylobates > Hylobates moloch. The sequence continues at coordinate 12,227,609 of NW_026652295.1, read as the reverse complement.
TAGCTCTTTGCACCTCATATTCTGGGAATAACGTGGCCTTAATGAGTATCTTTTTACTAGTGAGCTATTCAAATTATTAGATATGTGTATAACAGTGTCCTAGCTACTACAAGGATAGAGGAAAGTGCCCATATGAGAGTAGAATAATGGCCATTGTGGATCTGATTCATCCCTTGTTGTTTGTGGAAGAGGTGAGGTAGAGAAGTAAAGGTTATGAAGTCAAACTGTCTAGGTTCAAATCTGACAGAAACTTCATTTCTGTGTTGCTGATTTTACCATCTGAAAAAAATGGGAATAATAACATTATCTGTTTCAGAGAGTTCTTGTTAAGGACCAAATAGGAAAACACTTAATATTCAATATGTGTTGGCTATTGATATCATCACGAGTTAGTGTTGACCTAGCCCTGCATCAAGTCTCTGACAGGGACACAAAGCTCCTGAGAAAAAGGTCACAAATCAGGTCTAAGAAAGCCAGAGAAAAAAAAGAATAAGACAAGACCTGCTACTTCTGGTGGCTCCTAGAAAATACTGGGTACCTGGGAAAGGTGAGTGTAAATGCAGAAAAAAAGCCAAGGGGTCTCCGGGGGTCCCCCAGTTGCCTGACCCACAAGGCTTCCCTACTTAGGGTGACATTTAAATGGGTCGAGTGGTCTTGGGCAATGGTATTATTTTTTGTTCCACCCTTGTTCTCAATTTCCACACTCAACTGGGCAAGAAAGACCCACATTCTTTCTTCAGAGAGATTAATCTTCTCTTAGGTCTATGCTTTCCCCGTCTGCACCACTGTCTCTCCCTTGGTTCACATTCAAGGTTCAAATTTCTTGCTCAGATGACTGTCACAGCCTCCTAACATTTTCATCGCCTCCAGCAGTAGCCTCTGTAATACACTCCACAGGAGCAAAACCAACCTGCTTGAGAAACATGACTGTAAGCAAGAACTGTATTAAAATATTGAAACTGTGAGCCATCACACTACATCTCCAGACTATTAACAACCCCCTGCTGCTCCACGTAACATTTCAATGCTGTTGATAGAAGCAGAGGCAGAGGTGAAATTTTAAACGGGTGATGATTGCATGGAGCCATAAATTCCAAATGAGTCCACTGAAAAGAGTGCATCTAAATCTGTCTCACGCCTCTTTATCTACCTCCTCCTGTTTTAGACAACAGTTTCAAAGTATAATATAAACACTTTCAGGACCCAAGGAAATTTAAAGGGAGACAAGGCAACTTAGTGACACTGCGCTGCTCACTGGTGCTCTAAATATTTCAAAAGTGAAATATTCACTTTTCAATATTTGTCAGAAGCCCACTAAAAAATCCCCAAAGCAACCACTCTATTACCAGCCTGAGCTCCAACTTCATTTGTCGATTTTTGGCTCACCACTCAGCTCTTGGTAATAGAGAGCTTTATGTTTCTTCCAAAGTATCTGATATGTGAGCTAGCTGGGGTTCCCCTGTAAGATGATAAGCTCCCTGAAAGCAAGGGCGAGGGCTTCAAGAGACTAACTTTCTTGTTATGACTCTACAGTCACTTGGTTCTGTGACCTAAGAAATACTCAATTTCAATGTTGATGTTTTTCTACCTTTAAAGTACAGGAGTTGAATTAGATGTGTGGCCCCAAGCTGGGGATTGTAAGCCCCTGGTGGATAGCAGGGATTTTTTTCAAAAGTTCATCAAATCCACAGCAGCTTATTATATTCTCAGTCCACAGATATTAAAAATAGCTATGATTTTGTGGGGACCATCAAATTATATGTTTGAAATGGGTCCTTGTACTCATGGCAAAACATCAGCTAAGAGCCCCTGTAAGGTTCTTGGCTGCTCTAATGTTTATTCATTACTTTGTTTAATACATATTCACTGAAGGCTTCTCCTAATCAGGTACTTTGCTAAGTGTGCTGGAATCTGAGGTGGAAAAAGTATGATTTTGGCCTCAAAGAGCAACGAACACTTAGCTGACAACTGCAACCCAGCATGATATGAGTGGGAAACGCATACCGGAGCCTTTCTGAGCTTTTAAGTGAGTGTATCATTTGATCTTCCCCACTGTGAGAGGGGGACTCTGATCATCTTCATCTGAGGAAGAGTCAGCTGATGCCAGAGAGTCAAGAAGCCCAGGAGGGAGAAAATTCCATTAAACTCCAAAGCCTGAAATGTGGACACTGAGCCTAAATTGCTGTTATGACGGTGAGCACACAGTGCAGCTGAGAACTTGTGTTGGAAGGAAGATCTTGGGGGAATTAGAGAAAGCGTCACAGCGTGGGGACATGAGTCCTCTGATAAAGGAGGAGTAGCTTGCCAGATGGACAATCAAGAAGATCATTCCAAGAAGAGGTGGGAGCAAACGCAGAGCCACACAAATGGGGAACCCTGGCACACCTAGGGACCCTTCAGAGTTCTGTAGGCAAGGGCAGGATGATGGGGGTGGAACAGGCTCAGGAGTAAACGGAAGGCTGTGATTGGGCACATTCCAGTTCTGTATGCTGGATGCTCTGGTACACAGTAGGCGGTCTCTATTCTCAGTTGATTAGGGCTGGATGGTGTACATCCAGTTCACTGACATAGTGTTTACCAGTATTTTCTTCCAGGAGATGCATTATCTCAAAAACTACTCTACTGTCACCCTAGATGGCCATCAAAGCCTTTGTTGATCATATACTGACCTTCAGAAGGCAATGGCTTCATATACCCTGAAGCACCCACATTACAGGTGTGATAATCACACAACAAGCATACATACAAGTCATTCTACTGCAACCCTTTCAGCGGTCACCCCGATGGCTTTGCTTTGTTGTGAACCTTATCATGATGGTTAATTCTATGTGTCAACTTGACTGGGCCACAGGGTGCCCAGATTAAACACTGTTTCTACATGTGTCTGTGAGGGTGCATTGGGATGAGATTAGCATTTGAGTGGATTCTGTAAAGTAGATTTCTTTCCTCAACATGGAAGAGCATCATCCAATCTGTTTGGGGCCTGAGAAGAACAAAAGGTGAAGGAAGGAGGAATTTGCATCCCCTCTTTATTCCCTGCACAACTGCTAGAAACATCTCTTCTCATCTTCTCTTGACTTCATACTGGGATTTATGCCATCAGCACCCCTGGTTCTCAGGCCTTTGGACTCAGACTGAATTACACCACCAAATTTCCTATGTCTCCAGCTTACAGATGCAAATTATGGGACTTCTCAGCCTCCATATCCTATGAGCCAATTCCTCATAATAAACCTACCTATATCTAATCTATATCTATATCTATCCTATTGGTTCTGTTTCTCTGGAGAACCTTGACTAATATACTTACCTAAGGATGATGCAAGTTTAGGAAATTTTTTGCTGTTGATGTGTATTTTGGAATCAATGCTTCTTAGTCTGCGTACAGTCTTTTAAGTCAGACAATACAGATTAAATATCTGCATGCTTGGCCTTGCAGGAGAAGTCCTCCCTGAGAAGACAGTGATGTGTTTTTATGCTCCAAAGGCATAGTTTGGAAGATCATTTTCTCATTAGAGCAGATTTCTAACTCTGCAGTTTACTAGCTGTGTGACCTTGGATAAGTCTCTTAACTGCTTCTTGTCTCAGCTTCTTTATCTGTAAACTGGGAATGATAATGATATTGATATTAACCTGAGTATCGTTACTTTTGTACATAATAATCAGGTCATTGGATCATTATGAAGATTACATAATTAATATATATGCTTACATTTAGAACAGTCTCAGGCACATCGTAAGCAGGGTATAAATATTTGTTCCTTGTATCAGGAGGCTCTGCAGAAGGTGTCACTGAAATCCAGCCTATGCTTTGCTCACTAAGCCCTGTGTCCTGCAGAGAGGCACCTTTTCCTAAGTGGTACAAAGGTGTTTGATGGGCTACAGTAGCCCTTCTTCTAGAGGAGATGAATCTGCCCTTACCTGCTCACAGCCTTTTGTTCTCTTTATTTTGAGTTAATTGAGAAATATTTGTAAAAGCTTCAATAGATTGATTATAGTGTCCCCATCTTCCCGTTCATGTTCCTAACCTCCCTAGCTTTATTATAACATTGGGCCAAGAATGCTGGAGCAGACCTTCTTGGTTTTTCCACACAGCGCCCCTGGTCCTCCTCTTTACACACTTGTAAAGAGCATGGTGGAGACTCATAAGCAACACAGAAGGCATGTGTTGTCACATGGTCACATTTAGTTTCTGCAGTCCCACTCAGAAAAGCTCGAAAAATATTGACAACACAAGCCAGGTTTATCTAGCAAATTCTCCATTAACTCGAAGGAACTACAAATCTTCAGCGCTGCCTGGGAGCTCACACAAATCTCTACAATAGTGATTTCCAAATGTTACGGCAGAAAACAGCATAGCAACTGAACAATGTTTGGGGTTATAGGTTTAGGTCAAATTGGACTGGGTACCTTTTTTTACTAGTCTTTCAAGAACAAGATAATAAAGAAATGGTTTTTACTTATAGGGGCAGCTCAAAAAATTGCAAAAAGCCTTTCACTTGGGATCAAAAGGCCAAGGCTGACTCTTGGTTCTGCTCGGCTCTGGGTGGTCTTGGGCAAATACACCTTATTCTGCTTTTCAGAGCTAGCATGGGCCTTACTGGGCATGACGCAAATATTGAGGTGATGAGTTTAAGTGACTTGAGAAACGTCGCTGAGTTAGCAGAGCAGGGAATTTCAGTCTTGACTCCTGGTCCAGGGCTCATGGAGCACTGAGAACCCTGTGGCGTCACGATGAGTAATAAATGATTTTTCCAGATAAATTGTAACATGTACACCATTGAATACATTAAGTACAATGTCCATGTGTAAAGTTTCTGTGGGAATTCAATCCTTATGTTTCTGAGTCATTTGGCGTTAATTCATGTAAATGTTACTCTTTTGAGAGCTATTTGATGTCCAATGTGCCCTGTAAGCTTGGTTCTTTTTACATAAGCCTCATTTATTTATTTGTTCATTTATTTATTTGGTGCAAAATCAGGAAATTCTTCTTTGCCAAGGATAAACACATTTGAATACCAGATGATTCATTTTCTCTCAAACTCAAAGTCTGCCAGATGAATTAGTTCTAATCCTCTAAATAATAAATAAAAGGAGGGGTGGGGGCATTCCCAACTCCAACCTTCAAAATGACAAGGTGACATAAGCAAAGCATACCTTAAGTCACTCAAGTGAGTTTTCTTATTTTCCAGCAATGTTATAAGGATTTGGGAAAGGGGAGGAGGAAATTGGCATTATTATTATAATTGTTGGTTCAAGGCAAAGACCCCCTGAATTTGCTCTTCTTGTGTTTTGCAAGAGGTTCTTTCAGTTTGATACCACATTTGGAAATGTGTTTGATCACATTTAATTGCAGATAGGAGGAGGATGTAGATGGTGGTGGCTTGATGGGGATTAGGAACTTGTGGGAGCCTTATGTAGCCTACCGATTAGATCTTTAGCTAAAAGGAACAGAAATGGAGACGCAAAGAACAGAGGCAAGTCCTAGGGTGTCTAAGGTATAACCCTTGTTTTGAGGAAGAAGAAAGATATGATGAATAGCCATTTGGTATTTATACAGCTGTTCTAAAAAACTAAACTGTAATTACTGAAACGAAGCTTTTCATCTCTGAACTTTAGTAAGCCAAGTTATGTCTAGCCATGAGTTCAGCTCTCCCCTTATTCTCAACTCTCAGATGCCCCTTACTGGATTGCTATTCTGGAGGAACAAGCCCTGAGGATCCAGAGTTTCTCTAGATCCTTGCTACTGAAAGTGTGTCAAGCCATCTAGCAACACTGACATTACCTGGTTCATCACAAAAGGTGAAGGAAGGAGCAATCTTAGAACTTCAGAACTCTTAGAACTTCAGACCTTTAGGCCCACCCAGTCCTACTGAATCACAATCTGCATTTAAACAAGATTCCTAAGTGATTTATATGCACACTAAAGTTTGAGAACTATTGCTTTAGAGAGAGAGAGAGAGAGGGCAAACATTTTCTGTAAAGTGCTAGATAGTACATATACCAGCCTTGTAAGACCAAAAGGTCTCTGTTGCAACTACGCAACTCTGCCTTTTAGTGCAAAAGTAGCCATGAACAATCTGCACACCCACAGGCATGGCAGTGTTCCAGTAAATGTTATTTACAAAAACCAAGTAGAGGCTGCATTTAGCCTACAGGGCCCAGAGTTACAGGCATATGTTGTTACTGTACAAAGCAGAAAACCAAATCCTCTCCCTTACATCCTTCTCTGCCCATTCACACTCTTTGGCCTTTGTATATCTACTTTTTCCTGTCCCTGAATATCTCCTCCCTCTCTTCCCTTGACTCCAGGCCCCTTCATTGTCTGGGGAATTCACATGCTACCTCTTCTCTCTAGGCTTCCTCTTCTGGGTTTCCCCAGAATTGACTGATCCTTTTTTGTGGCTTGATATCCCTGTACATGAACATCTGATGTAAAACGTATACTTACCTGTATTGGAACTTTTTTTCTCTTCCACTAACTTCTGAGGGACTTAAAGGCTCGGTAATGCACTTATGTGTTTATATCGTTCTCTCCCACTATAATGTCCTTGAGAGCAGGCATTGAGTTTTATTTATGTTTGCAGATCTAGTGGCCAGCACAGTGACACAGCATATATTGATAAATGTTTATTGCTTTTTTCATCTCTGATCCAGACTGGTCTTATCTTAAGAAAGATATTAGGCCAGGCAAGTTGGCTTATGACTGTATTCCCAGCATTTTGGGAGGCTAATGTGGGAAGATCACTTGAGCCCAGGAGTTCGAGACCAGCCTGGGCAACATGGCAAGATCCTATCTCTACAAAAGAATTTTTTAAAAAGTTAGCTGGGTGTGGTGGTGTGCACCTATAGTCCCAGCTACTCAGGAGGCTGAGGTGAGAGGATCACTTGAGCCCAGGAGTTGAGGCTGCAGTGAGACATGACTGTGCCACACTGCACTCCAGTCTAGGTGACAAAACAAGACCCTATTGAAAGTAAAGAAAGACGAAGGAAGGAAGGAAGGAAGGAAGGAGAAAGAGAAAGAAAGAAAGAAAAGAAAGAAAGAAGGGAGTAAGGAAAGAAAGAATGGATGTAAGGAAGGAACTAAGAAATATATTTAGAATTACAGAGAAAAATGGACCTGGAAGAGCTGTACAACCACAGGAGTGCCAGGGGTTGATGGCACAAGGATTTGGGCCCTGCCCCCTTGAGGAGGATGTACCTGGATGTAGCGTGTCTAAAGGACTGTGGTGATGAACACGAATGATGAGAAACTTCGGGGGGCATTTGATGTCATAGGGGAAAGAAGTTGAACTACAAACTACAGGACTGAATGGAACCAGGCTCACAATTGATTAACGTAATAGGGATTTCTCCTTTTTGAAATTTAAATAGTCACATCCTATATCCTCTATATTCTTTCTTGTATTAACATACATGGAGAGTTGAGTCATTAAGTGGTTATGTACATAAAATCAAAGAGCAAAGAAGTGAAAAGGCAGGTGTATATTTGCATGTATATGTGTGTGTGTCTGTATGTGTGTGTGTGTCTGTGTGTTTGTGAGATATTAACCCTTTCTTAAGCTTTTTATCATGGAGATTTTCAAACATCCAGTAAGAGTAGAGTTAATAGTATAATAAACTTCCATGCATCCATCAACCATCTTTAACATTTTCCAAGTTTATTTTTTTTCATTCTTCTACTTCTAGTTTTTAGTTAGGATATTTAAAAACAAATCCATGCTCTTGTTCCGTATATCACTAATAGTTATTGCAGTATGTACCACTAACAGATAAAAGTCTTCTTTTAACATAGCCACAATACACTTATGTGTTTCTAGCTTGGACCTAGCTGATAAAGCTTAGAGGCAATGGAAATCCAGTAGCAATTAGAACCCTTAGCATCTACATTATGGGTGACAGAGTGAGATTCTGTCTCAAAATAAATAACTAAACAAATAAATAAAACTCATGTTCATAATGGTAAAAAACTCATTGGTCACTAACTCATTCTGAAAATTGGTAGATAAAAGGAAAAAAAAATCAATCACATGTCCTCTCTTTCACATACAAACTATTTCAGGGTAACCAAATGTTTGATGAGGGAATGTTTTTCTTTGTAGAGCAATACCAGCTAATCAATGCAGAGGAAATGGGAGAATTATTAAGTAACTATTTCTAACTGCTTATAAAATAGTGAATCTAGGTGACAATCATCAACAGCTGTGAAAATCTTTAGGCGAAAGATTGGTGAGGAACTTCAGAATGGATGGATCAGGCTGACACTACCTAACTAAGCCCATTAATCAACCTTCACATCACCAAACAGGGGGCAATCAGACCTTAGATGACTACCCATGAAGTATTCTCGGCAAAGAACTGAACCTGAACCTTATCAGGCCAGTTTTCAGAAAATATCGGGTATAGAGAAGCATGGTAAATGACACTGTGGGGATGAAACAAGCTAAATCTAGAATGCAGGAAATGCTGCAGATGAAAGGATCCAATTTTTCCATAATAAACCACATAATCAAAGGGGGAACTCTCATACATTGAGACTTAAAAAGCTTATAAGTCAAACGCAATGTGAGCATCTCTTTTAGGATCATGATTATGATAAACCAATTGTAAAAAGCCATTTGTAAGATTATTAGAACATTTGGACACAGGGAAGGGTTTGGAGGAATTTTTAGGGTGGGGCTGGGACATGTAAATGTCTAGTGAATCAGGTTTGTTGTCCATACTTATGTCCCAAAGACCAACAGCACATAGAGGTGAGCAAATACCAACACATTCTTTTCATCTGGCCCCCTTTCCTTGAATCTATGAAGTCCATTTTCTGTTAGGAAGTCTTTCTTCTTCGTCAGTTTTCCACTTTCTTAGTTGCTGTCATATACCTTTTATCCCTTCCTAGATAAATTAGATTTGGGTCTTTCCATAAAGTTGCAGCCACACATTTGCTAAGGGTCTCTTAGATTACTTCTACACAAGCCTAAACTCATTGATTACAGATAATTACTCGAGTCTTAGTCCCAAGACAGTCATTTTATTTCCTGAGTATGAGGATTAACTACTTTCCTCATGTACTGATATTAGCTCTTGTTTTTGTAGAGTTAGTTCATAAAAAAACAAAAACAAAGCTGCTTTGGTGAAACCTTTTAGAAGCTGATAAAAGTCAGCCTCCCAACTCACCAGTCCAAGGCAATCCTGTCACTGAGTGTATGTGGCTGTTGACTCTTAGCTGGAAATGGAAGCGTGAGGATGGGCTTAGGAGGTTTTGATGTACCCAGCTGGAGAGGCTTAATGCACTTCAGCACGCAAAGGTGGAGAAAGAGAAAAACGCACGTGGTTGTGTGTACCTGTGTATCTGTATATGTGCAATTATAGTGTGCAATTATATGTATATGTGCAATTATAGATGTGCCTGATGTAGAGACACAGACCCTTCAAATAAAATTCCCAAGGAATCAGGCTCCAGCGTGTTTTCTAGATGATTGTAATATTAAATGTTTCACAGGCTGACATTTTCTAGTAAAAATCATTCTATCAAATCCCTTTCCAAATGGGGAGCTGATAAAATCTCCTTGATGAAACATGTAATCATACATTAATGAATCTTCCATTTAAAAGAACTGAATTAGATTACATAGCAATAGTCTAAAAAAAAAGAAAGAAAAAGAAAAGCATTCTAAGCAAGATACACATTTCTTTGCCTGAGAGTGTCAAAGAATGTCTTTGAATGACAGAGCACTGTGTTATTACACCTACATGTACTGTTGCATTCTCTGACATCTTATTGAAGAAAATGTGCATGTTTGCCTTGAGCCAATTAGAGATGTTGTTGATACAGGGGAAGCATTGGAGTTTTTTTTTTTTTTTTTTTTTTTTCCATGCCGTTATTCAGCCACAGTGATCATTCAGCCAGCTAATTTGCTTCTCCTCTTTCATTCGATCCAACAAAATGTATGAGGGCTTGTTACAGGCACTTAGCCAGGTGCTGCAGGGGAATATAAATAATCAGACTATCACATAAGGTCATCTAAGGTCATGGTTTAGTTACCTTATAACCCTAGCACCAGGGACGATGCCTGACACAGAGGAAGAGCTCAGGAACTATTGCTAAAAAGATCTGTGGCACTGTACTCAAGTTAATTGACTTTACACTCTCGTATGTGTGAAAGATACACTCAAATGTATAGAACTACAAAATAGAATGTGCTAAGTACTCAAAGAGAGGTGGCTAAAAAGAGCCACAGTCAGAGAAGATAGAGAAATTCTGATCCAAAAGAATCTCATGTAGGTGGGGAGATTTCAAGAATAGAGACTGTGAAGGACATTCAGGCAGAGTGAACGTGATTACCAAAAGCACTATGGTCAGCAGGAAGGAGGAGGACTAGTTTGCAATGCGGTAAAGAACCCAGTTTAGTTGGAGTGTCAAGCATAGGGCTGGATCATCAGGGGAAGGTGCAAGGGTGGTAGATAGGGCTGGTCCATCAGCGGAAGGTGCAGGGGCTGGTAGATAGGGCTGGACCATCAGGGAAAGCTGCAGGAGGACCAGTATTGTGGTACAAAGTGGGGGCTAGGGCTAGACAGGAAGGTGGAGGTGCAGAAGATGGACTATTAGGAAGAGGCGCAGGTGGTTGAGGCTAGGACTGGATCGCCAGGAGGAGGTGCAAGGGATTGGGATAGGGCTGGACTCTTAGGTAGAGGTGCATGGAGTGTGAGACAGGACTGGATTAGTAGGCAGGTGGTGCTAGGGGTGGGAAATAGGGTTGGACTACGAAGTGGAGGTGGGTGATAGAGGAATCTACATGTTCTACTAAATTTGTCCCTCATTCTGTATATCTTGGGGAACCACTGTCAGCCACAGGCTGGGAATATATCAATGCCCTGTGAGTCTCTCGTGGCCCAGGGTTGTTCTACCTGAAGCACAGTCAGCTCTGAGGGGCATGCAGATTAGGAGGAGGATGTGGGTGGCAGTAGAAAGGGGCTTGGGTGAAGAGAAGAGTATGTTGAACTTTGCTACTGATTGTAAAGCAGAATTCACAAGGACCTGCTACTAAAGACCTGGAACCGACTACTGGGCAAGTTTTAAGGCATTCTTACCTAAAAGGGCTTCTCCAAAGTGGAGACTCCAAGCAGAATTGAGGTTCTTATATTTTCCTGGCTTTTGGTGAAAAGACAATATGAAGCTATTATTTTCTTTTTGTTCTAAATGAACAGAATGCCTGCCTGGGGTCTAGGTCCTGGCCATGTTTTAAACTGTCCTTAAGTTTTCATAAACTGTTGCTACACTCTTTCTATGATCCTCTGGGAAAAGGCCAGGACATATGCCTCTTGCTATTTTCAGAGTAGTAAGAAAGAATTTGACACCTTTCTTCTCTTTCCCCTCTCCTCACCCTTTCCCATTGCTCCTTTCTTTCTCTGTCTGCCATTTTGTGTTTCTCTGCAATATCTCCATCTTCTTCCCCAAGTGCTATTTTGGTGAAATCGATGAAAGAGTCTTGATTCACTCATCTTGATAGACTGTGGACTGTCTCCCACCCAATCCTGGCTTCACGTGTCCTCTCCCCTTTCTCTGCTGGGGTTGACATCTCCAGAGTATGTATTTTCATGCCAAATGCATTTTTAGAAATGCATATCATCTCATCATGAACAACAAGAAAAAAAAGATGGTTATCATTCCTTAAGAAACTTCAGAAATATGGAAGGGTTAGAAGGCTTGACATGTGCACTGGTCAGCACCTGAACTTCTTTTTTTTTTTCTTTTTGAGATGGAGTCTCACCCTGTCGCCAGGCTGGAGTGCAGTGGCGCGATCTTGGTTCACTGCAACCTCTGACTCCCTGGTTCAAGCGATTCTCCTGCTTCAGCCTCCTGAGTAGCTAGGATTATAGGTATGTGCCATCATGCCTAGCTAATTTTTGTATTTTCAGTAGAGACGGGGTTTTGCCATTTGGCCAGGATGGTCTCCATTTCCTGACCTCGTGATCTGCCCGCCTTGGCCTCCCAAAATGCTGGGATTACAGGCATGAGCCACCGCACCTGGCCTTAGCACCTGAACTTCTTATTCCCAGCAAATATATCTATGGATTGGTGTGGAACTGTGGCAATGTTAGTCTAAAAATAGAGGGGTCTAGGCATACAGACTGTCTTATATGTCTACCTACATACAGACAATAGGCCAGTTCCTCCCTTCTGCTTGCTTCATTCCTCTGGTAATCTAGTTAAATCATGCAAGGAACAAAAGGAGGAAAAAAACTCAACAAATACCTCTTGATATTTCACCATCTTGCAATGTAGTCACCTGACTTTAAAATTCTTAATACTGATAATGACAGCGAATTTGTATTTTGTGAAGTGCTGCTATGTGTTAGGCATTGGGAGAGGGCTCTGATAATGAACTGGGTTTCTCCAGCAAGAGGGCTAATGTTAAAATTCTAATTCCTCCATTCATTAGTGCCTTGTCAAACATCGAATTAATTAACCTCTGGGGCAAGTCAGTTGCTGTCTCTGTACCCCACTCTCCCTTTCGATGAAGTGGGGATAATAACTGAGCTGGAATTCATTATGGTTACTAATAAAGGAATTGGTGCATGTTAAGAATTTAGAAAAGAGAATAACAAATAGGAATAACTTGTATGTTATGTAATTCAATTGTTGGAAGAACTTGATCATTTAGGTATTGTTATTTCCAGTTTGCAATGAGCCTAGTGAGGTTCAACTCTCCCTTGCCTCCTAGACGCAGCCACCACAGAGGAAGATGCAGAAGACAGTCAAGTGCCTACTGTGAAGGCTAGAGTGCTAGGGTGGGGATCAAGTGACCTGGGTTTTGGTCTTGACCTCTGAAGAGACCAGTACAAATACCCAGGCTGGAGGTCCAAAACTGAGCCTTTGCCTAAGTATGCTGCAAACCCCCTTTTGCTAGAGGCCTGAATTTTTTTCCTTTCACCAGTGCCTGACGCAGCTGGTAGCCTGGCGAACTCCTCTCTCAATTAGCTGTGTGACCTCAGACAAACCATGAAATCTCTCCAAGATCTCTTCTCATTTCTGCTTTAAAAGCCATTGTTAAACTGGATTACTGACCTTTAAATTCTGTGGTTCTTTGTTGCCCAGGGTGGAGTGCAGTGGCATAATCTTGGCTTATTGCAACCTCTGCCTCCCGGGTTCAAGCGATTCTCCTGCCTCAGCCTCCTGAGTAGCTGCGACTACAGGTGCGTGCCACCACGCCTGGCTAATTTTTTGTATTTTTAGTAGAGACGGGGTTTTACTGTGGTAGCCCGGATGGTCTCAATCTCCTGACCTCGTGATCCACCCGCCTTGGCCTCCCAAAGTGCTGGGACTACAGGCTTGAGCCACTGCGCCCCGCCAGTTCTGTGCTTCTTTAGTCTAGTAATTACGTAAGTCAGATTCAGTGCTTCCTGGTTGACTTCCCACCTACTCTCCCTAGAGGACTGTTCCCATAGAGGTTAGCCCTCATCCCCAGGACAGAAGAAACTCATGTCCAGTTCTCCCCCCCCTCCCTATCTCCACCTCTACCTCTGCCTCTATGTCTCTATCTCTCTATCTTATCTCTATCTCTCTCTCATCTCTACTTCTATCTTTCTATATCTTTATCTCCTATCTCACTTTCCCTCTATTCTTTCTGTTTCCCTAGTTCTCTTTCTCTCTACTCTCTCCCTGTATCTATCTCTATGTCTTCCTCTCTTCTTTATATCTATATCTCTGTCTGTCTCTCCACAACTCTCTCTGTATCTCTATTTCTTCTCTCTCTCTCTCTTCACTACAGGTTCCAAACTATTAACTAAGCTTAAAACTTAGCAAACACAACAGGCAACTGAGGGGAGGAAGAGAGGAGGATGAAAAAGCATTTTGCAAAATGGCATGATAGCCCTGTCATCCATAAGGTACCATGTATTTCCTTTGAAAGCTTTGTTTCAGTTCAACAGCAGTGACAAACAGAAAGCTAGTTTAGCACCTACGGACCACTTGGTTTCCTAGCATACAAGCCTGCTGAAAACACCTCCCATCTATTGTTCGTGTTTCTTTTCTGTCACCAAAGCACAGAGTTCCTTCTCAGCAAGGCAACTTGCATAACATTTTATTTGCAGAGGGAAGTTGGGCACCCTGCAGAGCCTCCTTAACCATTGTGAATATAAATGGTACGTTGTGAATATGACTTCTCAATTACCCCAAATCAGCCTACAAAGACATGGCATGTGTGTGGGAGGAAAGAAGATTGAGTGGGCGGAGTCTTGTAGGTACCAATTCTTTCTGACATAAAAAAAAAATAGCAGTCCTGGGGTGCAGGGGGAAAATGCTTGAAACTTTTCCATTCTTTTACAGGGGGAGAGAAACGAATGAGAGAATTTCAGAGTTGCCTAGAATCAGTCCTCTACCAGGGATGTGGGTGGAAGGGTGGGGAGAGAGGAAGAGGTTAAATAGCCCATAGGTTAAGTTTAAAATGCAACCCCAATATTTTTCTCTCTTTTTCTTTACCAGGAAAAGCTCAGGTCCTATAATATGTGCAATCTGCTTGCTTGATATACCATTTGTTCTGGATGAGAGTAAGCGAAAAGCTTTCAGTCTGTAATCACAAACACCACCATCAGCTTGAATTACTTAGGCACAGGGAAAGAATAAATTCTGGCATTATTATCATTATGGTTCTTCCCCAAAACTGTTGCTTGGGCTGAAATTTGCTGAGCACCATGCCTATCCCCATACAATATAAAACATAATTGAAAGAGCTGTAAATCTCCATCCGGAATCACTCTCTCAGGCAGAAAGTGGGTAACTCTGAGCCTCCCTCAGCTGTTCCTGTTGGAGGCGGTGCCTTTCTTAGGGTGGGGAGGGAGGAGGGAAAAGACAAAAAACAAAGGATGGAACCTGGGGCCAAGCAGTGCTCTCCCACTGAACTTCATCATTGAGCCATCTGCATTCCCTAGGGGAAGAGAATCATTAGGTTTTATAGCTGGAAGAAAACATACCAAACTCCTCATGCAAGAAATGAATCCCCCACATCTAACAAGATCAAGGACATTTGTGGGAACAACATAGCAGGCTGTCTAGAAGTGGGACTGTCCCAGAAGATCAAGAAGTTTAAACCCGTCATTTTACAGCTTTGCAAACTATTATATTTGAATGGTTCTAATAAGCAGAGGATGACAGAGCTTTCACATAAGAAAGTGAAAAGACCAGAGAATTGAAGATTAAAAGAGCCTGGGGATGAAGGATTGTCTACACACATGCACACACACACACACACACACACACACACACACACACACATTAAACAATTATATGGTATCTCAGCAATAACCTCATATTGGAATCTAGACAGAAGGCAGCAGGTATGACCTTGCTGGTATTTGTCAAATTAGTGCATCAGTATTGAAGGATATTTTTCTGCTCCCATGGTACCATCATTATCAAGGCATTTCGCTAGTTTGAAGCAGAGATGTCAAGATGTCAGTATAAATAACATCAGTGGCCTTTATCCTTCCGCCCTCTGCTTAGTCCTCCCAGTGCCCACAGTGTCCCCCCAGTGCCACAGAAGCTGTGCCTCTGCTACGGTGGCTATCCATCATATTCGTCCGGGACTGGGGGTTTTCCTGGGATGAGGAACTTCCCATTTTAAAAGTTGGGGTAGTCCCAGGAAAACTGGGAAGGGTTGGTCACCCTGTCTCTTGCCTTTTCTTCCCTACCCTCCACTTCTTGCCCTTCACTAGCGCTAACCAGCACTAACACAGTGGTGCTAACACACCACACTTAGTTGTGTAGATAGAGATGAAGAACAGTCGTTTAGGGCCACAAACAAGAAAATCAAGAAGAGAATGAAGTGGATTATAAATGCTGGGCTGTATAAGTCAACCATGAAATCCTTTAAGCTACTGAAGAAATCCACACTGGAAACTAAATCCTATGCTCCAGTCCATGGAGGTCTCCATGTTTATCTCATGGATTTGCATCGAATCTGTTCAAAAGAACAAATAAACTGAAGGAATTATTTCTTAGAATTTAAGACAGTGTGGGGGTGTGATTTCCTTCTCTTTTTTCTTTTTTTTTTTTTTTGAGACGGAGTCTCACTCTGTCGTCCAGGCTGGAGTGCAATGGCACGATCTCAGCTCACTGCAAGCTTCGCCTCCTGGGTTCATGCCATTCTCCTGCCTCAGCCTCCCAAGTAGCTGAGACTACAGGCGCCCACCACCACACCTGGCTAATTTTTTTGTATTTTTAGCAGAGACAGGGTTTCACCGTGTTAGCCAGGATGGTCTCGATCTCCTGACCTCGTGATCCGCCCACCTTGGCCTCCCAAAGTGTTGGGATTACAGGCGTGAGCCACCACACCCAGTCTGATTTCCCTCTTAATTACGTGGAGTTCGCAAACAGCAACACCCTTTTGAATCAGCAGCATCAATATCACCTGGGAATATGTTAAAAATGGAAATTCCCAGGCCCCACATCTATCAACTGAATCCGACACTGTGGGGATGGGGCCCAGCAATCTGTTTGTACAACCCCTTCAGGCAATTCACATACATGCAGTAAAACTTTGAGAACCACTGAATTTGTGTACCCACATCCTCACTTCCTTATTTGTGATTGACACTCGGTGGATTAGTAAGACAGTCCGATAAATCAGGTGTTGAGTCTAGCTTTTCTATTACCACTCTATGCCAGATCAGGAAATTAAAGGTATTGAATACCACCAGCAATGGTAATTATTTCACATGGTACCAGATTCACAACACCTTCGTGTCAGTGCATGAAACTCGAACAACAGTATCCTCTCTACTACCCATTTACCTGTCCTACGTCTGCTGTAAGTTAATCTCATGAATCATGAATTGGTACAGAATTTACCTTCACTGAACTGACCCTCAGCAATTGTTGCTCCTGTGGCTCTACAAAAACAAAACAAAAAAAAGTCACCTGGGCCTTTTTATTTTGTTTTCAAAGATGTTTTATTACTTGAAATGCTGGGCAAACATAACAAATACATTTTATGAAGAAGGTAAGCATCAAATCAATTATCATCCTATTTTGTAGCATGAAATTGTGATTACCCAAACCTGATTTTCTTAACTTTTAAAAAACACATTTATTTCCTGAGAATGTCCTCCCAGGACTGCACTTCTGTGATCAGATCCTGGCCTTTGAATGGGAAAAGCTCATGCAGGGCATCTCATAATCTCACCTCCTTATCTGTTTTCCGCTGGCTTAATACAAACAATGGTCATCTCGATATTACAGTATTATGGACTGAATGTTTGTGTCTCCCTCAGAAGTCCTAACCCCAATCTGACAGTATTTAGAGGCGGGGTCTTTGGGAAGTAATCAGGTTTATAGGAGGTCATGAAAGTGGAATCCCCCGACGGTATTGGTGCCTTATAGAAAGAGAAAGAGAGAACAGAGCTTACTCAGTGTCCATCACATGAGGATACAATGAAAAGGCAGCAGTCTGCAAGCCAGGAAGAGGGTCCTCAACGGGTTTGGCACCTTGATCTTAGACATCTAGCCTTCAGAACTGTGAGAAATAAATATCTGTTCTTTGAGTTACCCAGTCTGTGGTACTTTGTTGCAGCAGCCTGAGCAGACTAATCCATACAGTAAAGACTCCAACTTCATAACTTCTCTGCATACTGTATATGTTAGCAAATGCTGCTGACACTCATACAGCTGTAGATTTCATAAAGCCCTTTAATGGATTATTGTGATGTATTTATCAGAGTCCCCATTTAAAGGTGAAAAACTATGGTTCTGAGAGTTTCAATGACTTGCTGAAGGACACAGGTGGTAAGGAGTAGCTCTGGGGTGGAACCCAGGTCTTCCAAAGCAGAGGTCACTGATCTGTCCATGCAACACAGTTGCTTCAATTGCACAGGGGTCTTCCTGGCCACTTCTAGACTCTTACATATAGAATCTGGTACAAGGTTATTTATATATTGTAGGTTGCTCTAATTAATTAGTAGTAGAAGGTGCATGGAGATATATTTTTGGTTCCAAAAGTTTCTCAGTTGTGCACACACATCAGAGAAGATGTGTTTTTTTTCAGTTTCCTTTCTTCCTTGTCCTAGGCCCTGCTGACCACGAAAAGCATGGTGCATCATGATCCCTGTGGTGTATGAAAAAGCAGAAGTATTCGCTGAAACTCTGTTGGAATTTTTAATGGCTGCATGAGTAGTAACTTACCACTGATCATTCTCCTCTTGTCTGGGGCTTGTAAGGGAGGGGGATGTAGCCCTAAGCAGTAAGCATCTCTGTGATAAGAGCCATCCCTCAGTGTATGCCGGTGACCCTGAGATGGACAGTAGAGATGTGTTTCCTCCTTCCTCATAGTCCCCCAGATCTAGTGCTTTCCAATTGACCTAGACTGTGACTCCAGGGGCATTATTTCTTCCTGATGTCTCAGTAGGATCCCCTGTACTCAAGGTCAGGCCATTCTGGCTCCAGATCTCCACAGGACTCACCAACATTGGCCAACCATGCAACCTGTGCTGAATTTACAAGTGCTTTTGCTGCCTATACCCCAATACTGGTGTTTTCATATGGAATATTGAGGTTGGCTGCTTTATAGTCAGTTCACACACAAGTCTTTCTCCTTCCATCTGCTCTCTCCTTTCACACTTCCATATTATATTAGAATTCATGTTGGGTCTCTCTTCCTAGAATATAAGCTTCTTTGAAAGCACAGACAATATTTATCTGTAGATCCCTCACCTTTACTTCCACTAACATAAATTATTGGCATAGTACCTTACATATAGTAATCATAGTTTTATGATACACACACACACACACACACACACATTTTGTAATACATACATGGTACTTTACATATTCTAATATATATGCCCACATCCATTCATATATATTTACATATATGTGTGTTTTTGTGTACATATATGTATTTATTTCCAATGTTAATTTTTTTTAAAAAAACGAACTGATTAAAATGAGCTATTCTGGTATAGAGCCAAGTTTTTGGCTCTGGTCAGAATGTGTACTTCTTGCCAGAAATGATATGGTTAGATGTCCTACATATTATTTATACATTGGAGAGTATGGTTAATTGCAGTCTAAAGACAAGAATTGAAAAGACAAACTTTTGTAAATTACATGTTCATAACTGACTTACTTAAAACAAAGAAGACAACTGCTCCTCCTTTACTTACAGCACAGAGCCCCTATCCTGTTTCAATGAGCTATTATTCTTGTAACAGCAGAAGAGCAATACATTGATGGGAAATCATTGGTAAAGGAGTTTAGCTTCTCTGTTTCCTCTTTTCAATTCAGTATATATTTCATTACAACACATGGCTAAAATGCCTGTTTTAACTTGAGGTTTATGCATGGGATGTCCTAGTCTAAGGAAGACTATGGAGTTAGCATTTTGTTGTTGTTGTTGTTTGGTTAACAGGAACTGTGTATAGTGTAAAGAATATCCAGATTGGCAAACCACAGCGCAAACTCCCTTTTGTCTTCTGAATATAATAGTAGTGTTGGGTGACTTGCTAAGCTTTTTTATGGAACCTTCCTTTTAAGAAATTAGAACCATCACAATTGCCTAACAGGCAAGTCCCTGCAGCTCAAGACAAGTCCCTGAACAAACAAAGTGTGTTCTCTATTAAATGTCAACACAACCAAAAATGTTTACATTTTGGTAGTTCATTACTAATTTATTTAGGAAACACTGATCAGTCAATAACAGATCAAAAATTGTGTGTGAGTGTTTTGGGAAGAAAGGCGTGGCCACTATGATGGCGCTGTCTATGGACCACATGTCCAGGGCAATGACATTTTGAGGATGGTCTGAAATTATAAAACCAATTTATAATGTTGCCTTACTTGCCCATAAAAATTAGTAGAGTTTGTATAACACATCAGCAAAGAATTTTGTAATTGTCAAGCAATCCTTATATCATAACCTTGGAAGAACAGTATACTTAAGAGATCCTTGTTATATGAACAGACACCTTTCAAAAGAAGACATTTAAGTGGCCAAGGAACATATGAAAAAAAAGCTCATCATCACTGGTCATTAGAGAAATGCAAATCAAAACCACAATGAGATACCATCTCATACCAGTTAGAATGGTGATCATTAAAAAATCAGGAAACAACAGATGCTGGAAAGGATGTGGAGAAACAGGAACACTTTTACACTGTTCGTCGGAGTGTAAATTAGTTCAACCATTGTGGAAGACAGTGTGGCAATTCCTCAAGGATCTAGCACCAGAAATACCATTTGACCCAGCAATTCCCTTACTGGGTATATACCCAAAGGATTATAAATCATTCTACTATAAAGACACATGCACACGTATGTTTATTGCAGCACTATTCACAATAGCAAAGACTTGGAACCAACCCGAATGCCCATCAATGATAGAATGAATAAAGAAAATCTGGGCCGGGCGCGGTGGCTCACACTTGTAATCCCAGCACTTTGGGAGGCTGAGGCGGGCGGATCACGAGGTCAGAAGATCGAGACCACGGTGAAACCCTGTCTCTACTAAAAATACAAAAAATTAGCCAAGCATGGTGGCGGGCGCCTGTAGTCCCAGCTACTCGGAGAGGCTGAGGCAGGAGAATGGCGTGAACCCGGGAGGCGGAGCTTGCAGTGAGCCGAGATCGCGCCACTGCACTCCAGCCTGGGTGACAGAGCAAGACTCCATCTCAAAAACAAAAACAAAAACAAAAAAAAAAGAAAATGTGGCACATACACCATGGAATACTATGCAACCATAAAAAAGAATGAGTTCATGTCCTTTGCAGCATCATGGATGAAGCTGGAAACCATAATTCTCAGCAAACTAACATAGGAACAAAAAACGAAACACCACATAAATGTTCATAAGTGGCAGTTGAACAATGGGAACATATGGGCACAGAGGGGAATATCACACACGGGGGCCTGTCAGGGAGTGGGGGGTAAGGGGAGGGATAGCAATAGGAGAAATACCTAATGTAGATGACACGTTGATGGGTGTAGCAAACCACCATGGCACATGTATACCTATGTAACAAACCTGCACATTCTGCACATGTATCCCAGAACTTAATAATAATAATAATAATAATAATAATAATAATAATAATAATAATGAAGATGTCCTTCTTAAGCCATTAGTTTACAATTTTTACAGGAAGCGCAATGGTACCTTAGTGGGGTTGGTGCCGCCTAGCTCGAAAAACCCTCTGCAGAATATCAGCACGATTTTACAGGTTTTCTCTGGAGAATTTCTTGTGCATTTGGAATTAACATCTGTTGTTCTCATGTATTAGAGCCCATGTTAATTAATGATGTTGAACACACTGGTTTTTGGCAGGGGTACAAAGATGAGGTATCATCCCTAAACAAGAAGAGAGCTCAGTGAGCATTTGAGGGACAGGCAGGCTACTTGGTGATGGCCCAGTTCATAGCCCTGCTCTCAAAGACTCAACCTTGCACACATGGTTCTTGAGATGTGTTTGCTGCTGCTACTTAAAAAACCCTTCAAATCCTCAACTGCTATCTTTTCTCATTGCCTCTGGACTTTTACCTGCATAAAACCCATCATAAGTGTCAAATTTAGATATCACTTAGCATAGCATCATTGGTACAATATTCAGTTCATGAACTATGCTTGAAACATTCAAGCTATGGTGAAAACTACCAATATGTATAGGAAAGAAGAACTATAAATTGCTACATAGACATAGTGTACATATGCTACATTTATAACACACACATTAGCTGTAAGTATCATTTGCTGATGTGGAGCACGTTGGCCAGCTCTTTTATGGTTATATCCCAAGTGCTGTACATTTCATTAGGAAAAAAAGTATGTGTAGGCTATTAAAAAGAACGGCCAGTAACTTGTGATAGTAGGGTTTAAAACCAGCCATTATTTTCACTGGCTTACCCTTGTTTCTTGCCATGTCCTATTAAGCCATGTTTGTAAAGGTCTTTGCAGCTCCTTTCAGATTTATTTTTATCATTTCATGAGAAATTGTATATTTAGGGTCCAACACCACAGGTTTTGGAATAAGGCAGCCAGGTTCAAATCTTGGATGTGAATCTTAATTGTCTGGTCTTGATGAAGCTATTTAAATTCTCCAAGCTTTAGTTTTCTCCCTTATGAAACTGACATCATAATATCCACAACTTAACGTTGAAGAACACTGAACATCTTAACAATAGAAAAAATGCAAATTAAACACTCAATGAACAGTTGATGTTTTGATAGCTGCACTTTGTGTGTGTGTGTGCGTGTGTGGTGTGTGTGTGTGTGTGTGTGTATGTATGTGTTAGCTTTTTTAAAGAAAAATAAAAGCAGTTGAGTACAGTGGCATGATCATAACTCACTGCATACTGAAACTCTTAGGCAAAAGGGATCCTCCCACCTCAGCCTACCAAGTAGCTGGGACTATAGGCACACACCACCATGTCCTGCAATTTTTAATTTTTTTTTTTTTGTAGAGATGGGGGTCCCACTATGTTACCCAGGCTGGTCTTGAACTCCTGGCCTCAAGTAATCCTCCCACCTAGGCCTTCCAACATGCAGGGATTACAGGTGTGAGCCACTGCACCCCAGCCTATAGCTAGACTTTATCTCCAAACTTAGCCACATTCTTATGAAATATACAGCAAATGTGCCATTATTATCATTATTGCTATGTTGACAGATGAGAAATTAAAGCTGGAAGTGTAAATAACTAGGGCACTGGACAGTTATGTATTTACCTCTAAATTAACAAATTGGTTTTATGATTTGTATATTTCACCTTTTGAGATTATAATCAGCAAGTGTCAGCCTCTGCAAGCCTGATGTGCACTGGGACCCTGACCAGAAAGAATTTCTGTGCCTCTAACAATAAGGGTCAGATATGGACTGCTGGAGACTTTGTCAATATAAATGTCACCTCGCGAGGTCCCTTAAAGGCCTTCCCAGCCTTCTGCCAAACTGATTGTGTGCCTTGCACTCCAACTTCTGCAATTTACATTATTTTAACTTTCATATTGCAGGGAGATTGCATATCTGTTTCTCCGCTCTACTGTAAACTTACTGAAAACAGGCTATATATGTTAATCTTTACCTCTCAAATGCCTGAAACAGTATCTGGCATGGATGAAGCATTCAATACATGTCTGCTGAATGACTGAAATGACCTCACTAAGATGACTATGAATAAGTAGTAAATTCCTGACTCTAAACCCAGATCTTGTGACTACAAATCCCTTGTTTCGTTTCTGTAGACTTTGGTTGAAGCAAGGCGATTGTGTCTCGTTTCTTTACCTAAGGGTGGGAGAATCATTACTAGTCCTGGGAGACATTAATCCTGATGAAGTGCTGAAAAGTACAGTCCAAGGCTTTGGTGACAGAAAACAACAACAACAGCAGCAACAACAAAAGAACCCAAATTCATATTGTTAGTTCATTCAGTAAGATCGTCTTCATCACCAATGAGTGCTATTTCTGCCTGGGAGAATTTTTTTTTTTTTTGAGATGGAGTCTCACTCTGTTGCCAGGCTGGAGTGCAGTGGCATGATCTCAGCTCACTGCAACCTCCGCCTCTGGGGTTCAAGCAATTCTCTTGCCTCAGACTCCCCAGTAGCTGGGAATACAGGCACACGCCACCACACACAGCTAATTTTTGTATTTTTAGTAGAGACGGCCATGTTGGCCAGGACGGTCTCCATCTCTTGACCTGGTGATCCTCCAGCCTCGGCCTCCCAAGGTGCCGGGTCTACAGGCATGAACCACCGTGCCGGGCGAGAATGTTGATTTTTTTCTAATGAGCATGCAAGTATATTAATCTCACTTTAAGTGTAAATTTTAGATCCTTCTTGTAGAATAACATTTGACCTAATTTTTATCTAAGGAATGAATTCCCATCGCACTGTGGCCCGCAGGCAGAAAATAGCTCATAGGAAAAATAAAGACAAACAACCCTGTGAAGAAAACGATCATTTGATCTACTACATACACAGAGGTCCTTATTAAGAAGAGGAAATTTTTTTTCCAGGTTCTGTGTTCAGGAGTCATACTTTTTTTAGTTGGTTGTTTGAATCTATCTGAAACACAGTATTCCTCAAACAGAACAACCCTCCGTTTCAAAAGAGAATGGAAATGACCAAGGCCTCAATTTTCTTTTCTTTTTTTTTTCTTGAGACGGAGTCTCGCTGTCGCCCAGGCTGCAGTGCAGTGGCGTGATCTCAGCTCACTGCAAGCTCCACCTCCCGGGTTCACGCCATTCTCCTGCCTCAGCCTCCCAAGTAGCTGGGACTACAGGCGCCCGCTACCAAGCCCGGCTAATTTTTTGTATTTTTAGTAGAGACGGGGGTTTCACTGTGTTAGCCAGGATGGTCTCGATCTCCTGATCTCATGATCCGCCCGCCTCGGCCTCCCAAAGTGCTGGGATGACAGGCGTGAGCCACCGTGCCCGGCCCCGAGGCCTCAATTTTTAAAGGTTGACGATTCTGAGATTTTTCCTTGCCGCTGCAGGGTCCTTTTCTGCAGGCAAATTGTTCAGGAAAACAAGGTCTCTGTCTCTGGTCATTAGTGAAGATGACAATCCTCTGGGTACTTCTGGCTTATTTCTTAAATAAATACCAGCATTTTGTTTAGATTGGACAAGGGCATATCACTGTTCTTTCACCACAGCTGCTGAGAGTTGGTTGAAGTGAACAGCCAATCGGGGAACGTAGGATCTTTAAAGCCTTAGTGCTGGTAATGGTTACAGTAAAAACCCAGCAGGAAGTGGGATTCGCCGTCATCACAGGACTCCTGTATATTTGGTTGATCATAGATTTGCATTTGGTCCTGCAATTGTTTTTCGGATAATTTAAGAAAGGATGACTTTGGGCCGGGCACAGTGGCTCATTCCTGTAATCCCAGCACTTTGGGAGGCTGAGGCGGGTGGATCACGAGGTCAGGAGATCGAGAAGACCATCCTGGCTAACATGGTGAAACCCCGAGTCTACTAAAAATACAGAAAATTAGCCTGGCGTGGTGGCGGACGCCTGTAGTCCCAGCTACTCGGGAGGCTGAGGCAGGAGAATCGCTTGAACCCGGGAGGCGGAGCTTGCAGTGAGCCGAGATCGTGCCACTGCACTCCAGCCTGGGCGACAGAGTGAGACTCGTGTCTCAGGAAAAAAAAAAAAAAAAAAAGAAAGGGTGAATTTTAGATTTAAGCTTAAGTAGACAGTGACTTAATGAGTCAAATGGACCAAACAATTCTATTCCCCTAGGGTCCCAAGAAGATAGGGCTGTAATTGAATTTAGATTCACTGAGCTTTTCCACTGCTTGCCTCTCTTAAAACCATCATTATTAAAGATATATGTTACCTTTAGTCACAGTCTTCTTCCAATTTAGCAGCTTTTGTTTGTGACTATTAATTTTAAAGTTTACATGCCCTGGGCTGTAAGGCTCTGGAATTAAAAGAACCAGGATTCACTCTAAGCCATTTTGCCAGGAAGTAACCAAAGTAACAAATCTTTAATTAATGTTTTTATTCTCAGATAATACTGTTCTTATGACATTTTCAGATTCTGAGCCAATTTTTTTATTTTAATTTTTTTAAACTTTTGATTTTATTTTAGATTCGGGGGTACATGTCCAGGCTTGTTACAAGGGTACATTGTATTATGCCGAGGTTTGGGCTTCTATTAATCCCATTCCCCTGATAGTGAACATAGTACCCAATAGGAAGCTTTTCGGCTGCTACCTCCCTTCCTCCCTCCCTTCTTCTGGAGTTCCCAGTGTCTGTTGTTCCCATCTTTATGACCCTGTGAACCCAAAATTTAGCTCCCACTTATAAATGAGAACATGCGATATTTTATTTTCTGTTTCTGTGTTAATTCGCTTAGGATAATGGCCTCCAACTGCATCAATATTGCTGCAAAAGACATAATTTTAGGGTTTGTTTTTTGTCTCATAGAGACAGGGTCTCTTCCTGTCTCCCAGGCTAGCGTGCACTGATATAATCATAACTCACTGCAGCCTCAAACTTCTGGGCTGAAGAGATCCTCTAGCCTCAGCCTCCTGAAAAGTTGGAACTACAGACATGCATCACCACACCCAGCTAGTCTCAAACTCCTGGAGTCAAGCCATCCTCCTGCCTAGGCCTCCCAGCATGCCGGAATTACAGGCATGGGCTACAGCACCTGGCTAATTTTGTTTTTTATGGCTGTGTAGTATTTCATGGTGTAGGTATACCACATTTTCTTTATCCAGTTCACCATTGATAGGCACCTAGGTTGATTACATGTCTTTACTATTGTGAATAATGTTGCGATAAACATGAGTACATGTGTCCTTTTGGTAGAATGATTAATTTCCTTTGAGTGTATACGCAGTAACGGGATTGCTGGGTCAAATGGTAGTTCTATGTATTTTTAGTTCTTTGAGAAATCTGCAAACTGCTTTCCACAGGGGCTGTACTAATTTGCATTCCCACCACAATGTATATTCCCTTTTCTCTACAACCTTGCCAACAGCTGATATTTTTTGACTTTTTAATAACAGCGATTCTGACTGGTGTGAGATACTATCCCACTGTAGTTTTGTCTTGCATCTCTCTGATGCAAGTCAAAATGTTGAGCATTGTTTCATACGTTTCTTGCCTCTTGTATGTCTTTTGAGAAGTGTTTGTTCCCATCCTTTGCCCACTTTTTAATAGGCCTGTTTTATTTTTTCTTGTTAATTAGTTTAAGTTCCTTACAGATTCTGGATATTAGACCCTTGTTGGATGCATAGTTTGCAAATATTTTCTTCCATTCTTTAGGTTGTCTGTTTACTCAGTTGAGTTTCTTTTGCTGTGTAGAAACTGAGCAAAATTTTTAAAAGTTAGGTATTCAGGAAGTCCCTGGACAAAAATTCATGCATCTAACAGTGATATTTCCTTAGGTACACAACAAAGCATTCTATCCTGATTTGATAGAAATAAGGGAAAATGCTAACAAGGTACAAACATCCTCTGAGACAAGTTGTTCAACCAAAAATACATCCTATTAGCCTGGCCTATTACCCTACATCTGAGGGAATGAAATAAAAAAGAAACATACACATTTCCATGACAAAGCTTTAAGCAGATTTTGGAGAAATGGGTACTTTGGGCATTTATTGTTCCATTTTAAATGAATCGATCAAAGTAGTACATTGCTACTTTCCCTCAAAAGGATTTCCGTCGTCTCAGAATAAAAAGTTAAATTTCCTAAGACACTGAAGGTTTTTCACGGCATAACTCTAGGTTACGTTTTGCTTCCCACTATAGCCTTATATACACCCATAACCCAGTCACCTGGGGTTGTCAATACATGTAGTTCCACCTATAGGTATTGACAACTCCTGTATGTCATTTTTTTTTTTTTTTTTTTTTTTTTGAGACAGAGTCTTGCTCTGTCTCCCAGGCTGGAGTACAGGGGCACAATCTCGGCTCACTGCAAGTTCCGGCTCACTGCAAGTTCCGCCTCCCAGGTTCATGCCATTCTCCTGCCTCAGCCTCCGGGACTACAGGCGCCCGCCACCAGGCCCGGCTAATTTTTTGTATTTTTTTAGTAGAGACAGGATTTCACCGTGTTAGCCAGGATGGTCCTATATGTCTTCGTTCCTGCTGTTGTCCCAGTCAGGAATATTCATGCCCTAAACATCTACCTATTGACATCATATTAATTTTGTAAAGTCTCTTGTAAGTACCTTCTCATCCATGAAGCCCTCTGATATGGTTTTGCTGTGTCCCCACCCAAATCTCATCTTGAATCGTATACAGCTCCCATAATCCCCACATGTTGTGGGAGGGACCAGGTAGAGAGAACTGAATCATGGGGGCAGTTTCCCCCATCCTGTTCTCATGATACTGAGTTAGTTCTCACAAGATCTGATGGCTTTATAAGGGGCTTCCCCCTTCACTGGGCAGTCATTCTCCCTCCTGCCACCCTGTGAAGAGGAGTCTTCCACCATGATTGTAAGTTTCCTGAGGCTTCCCCAGCAATGAGGAACCATGAGTCAATCAAACCTCTTTCCTTTATAAATTACCCAGTCTTGGGTATATCTTTATTAGCAGTGTGAGAACGGACTAATACACCCTCTCTGTTCCTTTCATTCAGAATAAATTGTCCTTATTTTCACTCTCTCAGCACATTATTTGAATCCCTACTTAGCATTTAAAAAAATTGTCTTGTCTCATGACATGACATGCCAACCAGAGTTAACAAACAGATCTTATCTCCTGTGCCAAATCTGTTCAGCTTCTTTTGCCTGTCTAGGTGTTTTGTTGGAGATTCTGAAGCTGCATCCATGAATAGGAAAGAAAAAAAGTCTGCAAGGGACCCTGGAGCAGAGCAGTGGCAGCACATGTGACGTAGGTTTACCATTTCTGCAAGAGACTACACTTTTTGAGCCCAGGATTGTTTTTTATTCAATTTTATACGTTTTACAATGTTTGTTTCTTGACAGTAGGTACTTAATATGTGCCTTTTGAATAAATTGAATTGAAATAGGCAGTGCTGGAGACTTAGGTTAGAAGTAAGGCTGGACTATTGATGTTTCAGGTTGCAATAAGATAGCAAAGGTTCTCGTAGGAGTGAAGGCACCTAGAGATTTTAGGACCTAGGTTACAATTTCTTCACATAGGATGCATTATGCCCAGTGCTGACAAAGGAAGGTGATGAATTTGGGTACTCACCAGATCCGAGAGTCAATGACTTCCAGAGATTGCCATGATTTCAGCATGCTTGGAGAAGGAGTTTGTATCCTAAAAGCAAGTTCTATAAGCTTTGCTGTCATAAACTATCAGATTGAGGAATGACTTTTTTGTAACATCAGTGCCCTCTTTGAATACTTTCTGAGCAACGTTTACTTTTTTCCTTTCCTACCAGCAATGAGTGTATGCTTTTGTGTTTCACTGAGAAGCATATATCACAGAAAGCTTTCCAGGATATTGGAAGGCTTTAGGCCACAGACCTAGGGGGCTTTTCGGGGTTTTTGTATGCTGCCTAGAAATATATCAGTAAATATAAATATAAAGAGATATCAGAGATCATCTGGTCTGACTCTGTTTTGACAGGTGAAGGAAACACAGTCCAGAAAAGCGAGCTGTCTTGCTCAATTCTGCCACTTTGAGTAACGGCAGATTCAGAATCTGGTTCCTGACTTCTGCTGTACCATCCCATTCTGCCTTCCTCCATATTTCTATGTCTGGTATTATTATTTCTTAAGTTGGATTCTTCTGATTGAGACTATGACTTTCTTTGGTAAGATTTTTGTTGTTTTATGTGGTTAGATGTGTTTGTTTTTACAGGATAGGGAGGAAGAAAAGGAGAAAGGCATGGGTCACCCCCAGCTCTGGGCCATTGCTTGGCCCTTGTCAATTTACTGGTACTTTAAATTGGCTTCACAATTATTTCTCTTAGGGCCTCAATACCTCTTACCACATATTAGAACATAATAAAAATGTTTTTCGGCCTAGCATGGTGGCTCACGCCTGTAATCCTAGCACTGTGGGAGGCCGAGGAGGGGGAATCCCCTGAGGTCAGGAGTTTGAGACCAGCCTGGCCAACATGGCAAAACCCTGTCTCTACTAAAAATACAAAAGTTAGCTGGGCGTGTTGGCGCGTACCTGTAATCTCAGCTAGTCAGGAAGCTGAGGTAGGAGAATCGCTTGAACCCAGGAGGTGGAGGTTGCAGTGAGCCGAAATCACACCACTGCACTCCAGTCTGGGTAACAGAGAGAGACTCTGCCTTAAATAATAATAATAAATGAAATAAAATAATAAAATAAAAATGTTGTTTTTCAGTAGTGGTACCAAAGATCTGGAATACATGACAAAAGAAAACATTCGGCAGAGCAATGCCTGATTATGTAAGATTTTTATTTTTTAAAGGAAAATTCAGAGTTTAAAATTCCAACCGCTTTAGAATATGTAGAATCTATTAGATTATTAAGGATTTTGGAAATCAAAGTAGAAGCATGTGAAGTCTGTGTAATTACATATATGCCGGACTCTATTCCAACCCAGCTTTCCTATTGCTGTGCATGATGAGTTACTGGGTGCTTGTGTAATTAAGGATAAAATGGAACCTTTTGTTGCATTAGACTGTTATTTCTCATGTCTGTTTCTCTCAGGAAATTTGTAGGCTGTTGGCTGATTGAAAGGCAAAATCTGAGTATTGTTGGATTCCCTTGTGGTAACATTTTCTAATGCCATCAAAACCCACTGCTATTCTCAACAGCACTGCATTTCCTTGCATTCCCTTATTAATGTCCTAGATTGTTATTTAAATGTTCGCCTGTGTATTGTTTCCCAAGCCTCCCTTGAACTAGGCTATTTAAAGTTCAAAGCCTCACTTTATACTTGTTGCATCCATTGCTCAGCACCCACTTCCCTGGTACAATTCTTGTTGATCGGTCTGGCCAAGGACATGTCCGATTTTCTAAATCTATTGCCTTTTTATGAGTTTGCAATAATTATGTCCAGTTTATGGAATCAGGGTGAGGCAGAATTTTTTAGACGTGTGAACACATGAACTCTCTTAAAATTGGGAAGACTTAGATATACTACATAGGTGTATGAAAACGTTGGAATATAGTTATGGGTTTAATTATGTCCCCCACTCTAAGAAGACATATTGAAGTCCTGAATTCCAGTACCTTGGAATGTGATCTTATTTGGAAACAGGGTCTTGGCAGACTTAAGGGAGTTAGGTTGAGGTCATGAAGGTGGGACCTAATCCAATACAATTGGAGTTCTTATAAGGAGAGAAGAAGAGACACAGAGGCATGTGCAGGAAGAGGGTGTGAAGACACACAGGGAAAAGACAGCCATGTAACTGGGATGATGCATTTATAAGCCCAGAAATGCCAAGGACTGCCAAACATCAGAAGCTGGAAGAGGCAAGGGAGGCTCCTCCCCTAGAGCCATTAGATAGAGCATGGCCCTTCTGACACCTTGGTTTCAGACTGAGACAATACATTTCTACGATTTTAAGCCACTCAGATTTTGGTACTTTGTTACAGCAGTCCTGGGAAACAAATACCAAGACTGAATGAGGCCAAAGGCCACTGGAGACCCAACTGGGAAAGAGTGATTTTCTGCTAAAGTCAGAACAAATGATGAAGAAGTAAAGTTTCCCTTCCCCAGGCAATGCCATACAGAAGGGATGGCAAAAAATTTCATCTTGTGTGCAAAGTTGATTAACTAGCAGTGGCTCCCTGGAGCAAGACAGAAGGAGGACTTTGCATCTGCAGGTGGGCCTGATGGGCAAGAGCGCAGGCATTGATCAGCAGTATCTGTGGTGAATGTAGATGAGGTAGGAGTTAGACTGTAGGCTAAGGCAGCAGTAACCATTGTTATTCTGGTGGCTTCTTGGAAGTGGTGACGGAAGAAGGAGAGCCAATATCTGGCATAGTCTTTGGGATAAGAATATGGAATAGAGATGAAGAGGTAAAATTTGAATGGGGCAAGAGGGAAAAAAGAATTCATGACGATTCTAAGTTTCAGTCCATGCAGTCAAATACCATGACATGACAGGAGAAAGGACATAGAAGACAAGAAATCCTATAAGATCTCAAAGCCAGAGCAGGAAAAAGAAGCAGGCATTAATTTTTGTAGCATGGAGTCACCCAGGAAATCTCAGTGACGAAGCAATGTATAGCTCACCTAATTTTGAATAAATATGGCTTTATTTATTTTCTGGAAATTAAAACCTCCTACTGTAAGGTTTAATAAGTAATTAATTAATGGTTTAATTAATATAATTCTTGGGGTTATGAATTGTGTACTTTTGTTTTATATTTCAAATATTCCTAGAAATTCCGGGGGGAAAAGAAGAAAGACATTTCCCTCATTATTATTTCATTATCTGGAGGACGGGAAAACTACTAAATGTTGCACAGACGATGGTTTATGACATCATAGTTCATGGGACCTGAACTATGCCAGGCCTCATCGGTTCTGCAAAGCAATGAAATCATAACATCAGCAAAATCTCAAAATTCCCTAGCTCCTGCACTTCCTGCCCATATGGACTCTGTGCCAGCCCCAGGATGTCTGACCTACATGCTCACAGTCTGTCCACTACCATTACTGTGTGCTATCTAGACTATTTTTTCTCTTCCAATCAGACCCATCATCCATGTCTCCAAAGAGTTCGGCCTGAAGCTCCTTTCCACAGGGGGTTGCAGACCTCTCAGCATCCTCTCATTCCCCGACATAGGATACCTTCTCTTCCTGGCAAGTGCATGTGTTCATACAAGGAAATGAAGGTCTGGCTGACCGAATCACCAACGTGGGACCTCACCACACTGAAGCCTAAGCGCTTTATTGTTAATTGTGAGGGCTCTGTTGTTAAGTCTTCCAGAACTACTGGCAATGTGCCAAGGCCTTCCTAATTGGCTCATTCTTTCACACGCTCCTAGGGAGCTTCTGTCGTTGCTCTTATGTTGGGAAAACTGCAGCGTGTAACTCAGAGCAGTCTCCTCATGCCACACTGGAGACTTCCTGCTGGGGAGAGGGGGCATCCATGTCACCTTTAGAGAACTTGCACTGTGAGATGAATCAGGTGACATCTGCAAAGTCATTTGACTTCTGTTTAAGAAGAATACTGCCTGTCTTTGAAATTCAAGAAAGAACAATCATTGATACTGGGAGGCAATAAGATTAAATGTGCTTTGAGAAATGAAAAAAAAAAGTCTGATTTCCGTGGCATTTTAGTAGTTCTAACGAATGTCCTTTGATTGTCAGCCATCAATCCAAGAATTTACAACCCTTTCTTAAAAAAAGGAAAAAAAATTGCTTCCTTTAAATTGAGGTAGATTTCTTTCTCAGGGGAGTTCATTTAGTGTTCTCTGACAGCAGAAAGCCATTTGAAAAAACATTCAGAACCAGAAACCTAGCTATTTTCCTCATTTTTGTTCAAGTTCCCAAGTCTTATTTTCAAAGTGATCAGTAACACTGAAATGTTTATCAGGATGTGGAAGAAAAACCTATTAAATGTCATTTAAAGTGAGATAATCTTCAGGCATGTTGCAAACCAATTGTCTTGAGAAACCTTTTATCAAATGCCCCTCCCCCCCTTTCTAAATGAAATGCTATTAAATCTCCAAATAAAAGTCTCTATGAGTTACATTAGATTTTTAATAGAAATGAGATTGGCGCCTTGATTCAGTCTAATGGAGCCTAAAGAAGCTTGGGAAAAAATGATAGGAGAAAAGAAAAATGAGCAAGTACCCTTATGTGTATTTGTGTTTATAGAAAATCTTGTAGTTTAACATATGTATATGCACATATATGTATATTGGTAAGAGTATGTCAGAGAAAATGGACAAATCTTGATCTTCCATTAGCGAGTGATCATTTCTGATGGTTAAGATAAAAATGTTAGCCCACAGGTTGGATTTCTTGTGTGGGTTGGTTAGTTACTCTGTTTATAACCAATATGTGCTATTGATCTAGCCTAGTTATGGATGGATTAATGAAAATCTTGGTGCACTG
This sequence comes from Hylobates moloch, assembly GCF_009828535.3. Taxonomy (NCBI): domain Eukaryota; kingdom Metazoa; phylum Chordata; class Mammalia; order Primates; family Hylobatidae; genus Hylobates; species Hylobates moloch. The sequence goes on along the minus strand of NW_026652295.1, from coordinate 12,194,150 downwards.
CATCGAGGATAATATTTGGTTATCATGGATCATTTATTATCCTTTTCTTCTTCATCATGTTCAATTCTAGCACTGCCCAATGATCAGCTGTTGTCTCAGGAAAGGTTGTTCTTCTAACCACATCGAGTTGGTGAGATATATCAAAGTTCAGATACAAGATAATATACAGGAAATAGTGAATATTTTCAAAACCTCAGTTAACTGGTATCAGTGAGATAGAAATTGTTTCAAAGGGGCAAATTTTGAGGAGTTTTGTTCCTTTAAGCCTTAGCTTTAATTTTTTAAAATTAATTTTGGATGGAAACATCTCAAAATATATTAGCTGTTTTCCTGCCTTTGGAAACACAGCATCTTGAATGTAAAGCAGCACTTTTTAAATAGTTTATTACCATGAATCTTAATTAGGATACTGTGCCACTGAAACATCTTGGGATGTATTCAGCAATTTTTTCCTTATACTAGATGGCTGCAAGCTGCTGTTCTCATTGAGGTAGTATGATTGTTTTCATTGTTTTTCTGTTTTCTTTGGGCTAACAGTTTCTAGCCACTGCAAATATTAATACTAATACTAAAATCAATACTAATAACGAAATGTGTTGGATTTACATGTAAATTAACATTCATAGATTCTCAGTAAGTATTGAGAAGTACTGTGCTTAAGATTAATGAGCTTTGTGTCATATAATTTGACTACTCAAAGACCTTTGGGGTTTGTTTCTTGGTTTTTTGACTCTTTTGTCATAGATGAGATTGCTGAATCTTTAGTTTACAAATAGTGAGTGGCTATTATTTATCCGTATCTATCTACCTACCTACCTATCTATATCTGTATATTTATACATATATGTATATAATGCTGGTGTTAAAAATGACATCTATGAATGTGATTATGCCAGGTGTGGTCGAATTACCTACAACTAGAAGACCATGCAGCAACATAAAATGCTTGTAAGAGAACATTATCTTTAACAAAAGAAAAAAAAGCAAGTTGCTGCTGGGAGCAGTGGCTCACGCCTATAATCCCAGCTCTTTGGGAGGCCAATGCGGGCAGATCCCTTGAGTTCAGGAGTTTGAGACCAGCCTGGGCTACATGGCGAAACACCATCTCTACAAAAAAAAACAAAGAAAAAAATTAGCATGGTGTGTGGCGTGTGTCCTAGCTGTGGTCCTAGCTACTCAGGAAGCTGAGGTGGGAAGATTGCTTGAGCATGGGAGGCGGAAGCTGCAGTGAGCTGAGATTGGGCCACTGCACTCCAGCCTTGGTGGCAGAATGAGACCCTGTCTCAATAAAACCAAAAATAAAAATAAAAAGCAAGTTGTTCAGTGGTATACAAACTGTAGTTGCAATTATCACAAATCTCCTAAGGCTACAAAAAAAAAGGATGAAATAAGCATTAATTATTAAGGTGATGATGTTATACATTCCTATATTTCCAAAATTCCTGTAAGATTAATATTACTTCAAAAGTTAACAAGCAAATATATGACTAAAAAGCTCAGTAAGAGCCAAGTGTTCCTACCATACCTTACACGTAAGAAATCTGGTTTGGTTTGTAAGTAACATCAGTGCATGCCTTGCAGCTCTGAATCTTAGACTCAAGGTCTACTCAGTTTTGTTAGGAAACATCTGCCCATAAAGTTTATTACCTAACAGTAAGGATCCTTAAGATGCTGAAAGGAAATCGGGTTTATTAGAACACAGAGACCTTAAAACTGTCACTATTTTGAAGGAAATTTGCAGTATTATCTCAAGAAAAGTATCTGACATGTGTTGGTACCAACTTAAAATTTTCCATTTACAGAATAGTTAAGATTATATTCTCTATATCAGCCATCAACATTTATCAATCCGTTCATTGATAACTATTGATAAATGCACACGCTTACTAAGCTCTCATTATGTGCCAAGCAGTCCACTGGGCACACTGACCAACAATTAAATATCAACATGTGGCTAAAGTCATCCTTCCAAGTGGAGAGTGAAAGTCTTCATGTTATGTGTCTGGAACTCTGTTTGTTTGTTTTTAAAGAAATGGCTTCAGTATCGTTATCAGTTCCCTCCTCTCCAGTTTTGCTAACTGCAAACAAATTACATTTAAACTATTCACCTTGCCAGTTTGGTTTAGGAATTGGCAGGGAAGAGAGATGCATACTTTCAGCAGGTGCATGAAATCTGCACCCAATTAAATTGCTTACTTTGTCAGATGAAATGTTAAGGACAGTAAGGGAGCTATTTTAAACAAAGAAGTCAAAGTTACTCCTGCCGAACCTAAGAGAATACTGCCTTCTGGTGAGACAAATCACCTTTTAAAAGGAATAAGATAACGTACATTGCAGGGACACATGTGCACAATTCCGTATCAGAGCCCACAAAAGGAACTTAATAAAGCACAGAATTCTGGCACTCAGATGTGCAGGGAGCACACTAAAGAGATGCATTAACCTCAGTCTATCTTCCTTTTGGAGGTATTTTTTTGGTAAACAGTACACAAATGCCTTATATATGATGATAATCTCAGCACATTAGACTGTCTCGGTGCTGAACAGAAATAGTAATCCCTGAGGGGAAATACCTGCTGTGCTATGGATGATAATGCTGCCATCTGATGCTGCAAAGCAGCAGAAAGAATGCCCAGCACGGAGGTTGGGGGGGGGGGTTCACAATGACATCTTGGCACTCTTCTCCTTTCTCTCTGCAAAAGAATGAGCAAGCACCTGGCAGTGGAGACTGAAATGCAAAGGAGAGAGTGGGGAAGGATTTACAAAAGGTCTGCTGGCCTGTGTGATGGGTAACACTTATGCATCAAACGATCTGATGAGGAAGAAAAGAGACCGAAATAACTGAGGGCACTTCTCCACTTTCCCTCTTATAAATCATGCATTGATATATAAGCAGCCCAAACACATAATCACGCTGTAAGTTTTTTAAAAACCCACAATTTTGAAAAATGTCGATCCAACACTCAGATGCAGATGTGCATAAATGTACACACAAACACACACATGTTACATGTATACCATTATGGTTTTATTTAACTTTTTTTCTTCAAAATCTTATACCAGAGGAGAATGGAAACATAATAGGTGGCCTTTCTGTAACCAGTTAATTTGTGGTTATCTGTTGCTGCTCAAGTATTTATGTTGTTATTTGTTCCCACCACTAGAGGGCTAAGCAGAGGGGACAGGTTTTTCTTCTAGGCCCAGGGATTGCTTTTAACAGTAGCCCAATTTCCTCCCCAAGCCACTTTCCCATCGTTTCTTTAGTGGTACCTTCTGCTGCTGGCTCGCTTGCTTTTCTTTTTTCCTTTCACCTTTAATTCTTTCCTCCTACCTCAAATACTTCTTGAAACATTGCAGGCTCGAAGGCGGATGTTCCATCTCGTATTTCTCCGTGCTTTATAATGCAGTGTTTGCAGAGAGTAATAAACTCTAACAGTTATTGAACACTTGCCTACCAAAATATAAACTCCCTAGAGCAAGGAACTGGTTTGTGTGCTTTACCTCAGTGTCCCGTATGCATAGAACTTTGCCCAGTACTTCATAAAAGGCATCAGGACCTGGGTGCCTTAACCTACATTTTCTCTGAGCCTCACAATGCGGTAGTTGCTTCTCGTTAATGTTTTATTTTATTTATTTATTTGTGTTTTTTTTGTGGGGGGGATAGGGTCTTGCTCTGTCACTCAGGCTGGAGTGCAGTGGTGTGATCACAGCTCATTGCAGTCTCAACTTCCTGGGCTCAAGGGGTTCTCCTGCTTCAGCCTCCCAAGTAGCTGGGAGGACAGGTGTGTACTGCTACATCCGGCTAACGTTTTAAAATTTTTCGTAGAGATGGAATCTTGCTATGTTGCCCAGGCTGATCTCAAACTCCTGGCCTCAAGTGATTATCCTGCCTCAGCTACTCAATGTGCTGGGATTACAGGTATGAGCCACTGTGCTTGGCCTGATTCTTGTTAAATTTTAAATCTCATTTCATGTAAGAGGAACCTGGGGTTCAGAGACACCAACTAAGAAATAACTTTTATTTTCATGTCTTCAAAGATTGACTCAAAGTGATTATTGCTCAAGGTCACGTAGCAAGTAAGGATAGAACTGAAATTTATACCTATGTCTGTTTGACTTTAAAACTTATTTTGTTTCTACTGCACTGCATCGATGCAAAGAAACGAACGACTTTTATGACCAGCTAAAACACTGTATACAAATATTAATACAGACTTAACCTGTTTTCAGTGAAGAGCAATGGGAACTTTATTGATTGATAGTCTACCACATGTCATACCTACAGATATGAAGTCTGTTACTCATGCCATCTCCTTCATTTAATGTCAGTTTACCACCTTTGAATACTCAAAGTTAGCCATCTTTGAATATCTGCAAAGCTCAAGTTGCCCATGTGGGTCTGAAATCCTTCACCTTATTCTCATTGGCATTGAGAAGAAGTTGTCAATTTGTGATGCATAGTTTAACACATTATTTATGAGGAATCAATGGTTTCCAAGCAACTGGTTTGCTCATCAGCTTCAAAAGAAATAGGTATTTCTAGGTAAAGCAATCTTTCTATCTGTTTATCTGTTTATCTGTCTAGATACACACACACATGCATAACTGCTATTTTCTACTCTCTGGGCTCTGCTCTCCCGACCTGCCACTCCCAACCTTCAAGCTTCTACACTAGATTCTGGACCTCCTCATTTGTGTCTCCTTTTTTCCTTCTAGCTTGTCATAAAATTGTCACTGAAATGGGAAGCAATGAAAAGAAAGTGAACCAAAAGACTAGACAGTTCAGGCACCTGCTGTCCAAACATCCGGAGCTAAAGTCCTTATTGGAGCTACAGAAATAACTTTTATTTTCATGTCTTCAAAGATCGACTCAAAGTGATTATTGCTCTTAAGTAATAATAGAAAAGTTTTGAATATTCTCCTTGCTGTGGGGAATTTTAACAAGAGAAAAGAGTCCTAGCTCCCACATTAAGATACTTGTACCATCCAAACATCAACTCAAAGTCTTCCTACATTCCAATGACAAAAAGAAACTGCTAAGAAAATGTTTAATTTAGCTAGCATATAAAGGGGAGATAAGTCAAATTGTGACCTCCAAAACAATTATAATTATGTGCTTGATGTCCACCTAATGGTTACATTGACATTCTTTAAATAATCAATAGGTACATTACATTAATGTTGATTTTGCAAGATTTAGAAAAAAACACCTTTAGGCCAGGTGTGGTAGCTCACACCTGTAATCTCAGCACTTGGAAGGCCAAGGCATGGGATTGCTTGAGGCCAAGAGTTTGAGATCAGCCTTGGCAACAGAGTGAGACCCTGTCTCTAACAACAGCAACAAAAAATCAGCTGGGCATGATGGTATTTGCCTACAGTCCCAGCTACTCAGGGGGCTGAGGTGGGAGGATCACCTAGGCCCAGGAGGTGGGGGCTGCAGTGAGCCTTGATCACACCACTGCACTCCAGCCTGAGTGAGAGTGAGACTGTGTCTCAAAATAAAAAAAAACAAAACAAAAAAACCTTTTACTATTTAAATGCATTGATTAAAATGTGTTTTACTATTTGAAATAATTTCAAAATTATAAATTACATCATTTCAACAGTTCATCAGTAATTTATGACATTGACCCATTGGGCAAAATTACACAGCCTCCGACTTACAACATTGTCCTTACAGGAAAATACGACACCCTTACTATCATATGTTTTCCCCAGTAACATTGGCAAAGTTGAAGACTGTCTATGTAGTGTGTCACACTGAGAGAAGTGACACTCATGAGTCATGAAATTATGCTTTAAATAATCAAGTTAACTGTATCTGAATAATGCAAATTACTCATTGGGATGTTTTCAGAAATTTTTCAATAGAAGTTTTAAGGGTAGAACATAAAACAGGCATCTTTTGTTCTCATTAAATATAGATTTTTTTCCGATGTTATTTTGCAGTTATTTTTATTTTATTTATATATGCCTTATATTAAAAGGTAGAAAAACAGTTGTGTTAGAATGAATCTCCTTATTACTAATGGCATAAAAATAACATGATTATTTTCAGTGATGCCACAAACTTGTACAGATTCAAGATGAGATCAAAAGATTCTAAAGGGCATTCTTTAATTTTTTTTAAATAAAGGTGTAAGAAGCCCTTGGACAACTGAAATAGCTGCTTAATTAAATGATAATATCATAGAAAAGAACATCGTCAGAGGTTAAGATTCCCACAACAGATACTCCAGATAAAGCAGGATAATTATCAGAATGATTTTTGGTATAAACTTGAAATGTTTACTGTACTCGTTCTTGGCCAACTCTTTTAATTCTTTAAATAGAACACTGATTTTTGAAACTATCATTTCTAGTCTCCCTTTCTGATAGCTAGATAGCTACAGTAAACATTGAAATGCTGAATTATTCTGTTTGACTAATATTTCTTCCTGAGCATGCTGGAAATTTGATTTTCCATTTAGTCATCAGCATTTAAAAAATAATTCTTATCTTCCTAGTGATGTAACAAAAAAGAAAATCTTGATATCTAATGCTCAATTCATTTGTATAATGCTCTTCTCCTCTGCATTACAAGTACATGGAGCTGAGATATTGTGAAGCCCCACTCATTTTAATCTTAATGAGTTTCCTAGAATTTAACAGGTTCAAGCTGGTGGCCTCTCAAATCATCCTAGTGCAACTATGGTAGGGGCACACCCTTTAAGTAGAATGATGTGATTCTGCACAGCACAACAAAAAGGAGGAAGCAACACATTGGTCTAATGGAAAGAACAGGGTCTTAGGGTCAGGGCTCCATCTGACAACTTATTAAATGTGTGACCTTGGATGTGTCATTTAACTTCTCCAAATCTCAGTTTTCTTATCTCATACCATAAGGAATTGATGTGAGGATTAAGTAAAGTAACTCTATCCAAAGAGCTTAATGCAGTGCCTACTATGCAATAGACAGTAAAAAAACAAAGTTAGTTCGTATATTTCTCACTGCTTTAATGCAGCCAGGAGACCCTGTTTTAATGCAGCCAGGAGACCCTGTCCTGCGGAGTGCCACTTTTGTGAGTTCCATGTTCCCACTTAGACTCCTATTTAAGGTTGTGCCTCAGCATGGCTGAGAGAGTGACCATGCCATCCACAAAATCAACTCAACTGCTGAGGCTGTAGCAGTACGTCCTTATCAGCTCAATGCAACAAGCATCGCTTAAATACTTCCTTCATGCATAGTACTCTCCTTTAAAGCAGTGATAATATCCCTGGAAATTTGAAGAAAAAGAGCAAGAGAAAATGGTCACTGCCTTTAATAGACATAAATTTGGGGGTGGAGGTGTAGACCTATGCACTTTCCTTTTGGTAGAGATAGTGAGAATTGTGCTGATGTATGGGTATAGGAAACCTATGTCTAAATTACCCATTTCTATCTAGGATTTTACTGAGAGCTGCATCATAAGGTCCCAGAAAGTTCCACTGCTGTGATACATTGCTGTTGCTTTTCCTGGATGAGAGAGTGGGTCCAGGCAGCAATACACAAAAGAGCTTCTGGCAGGCTCTGCTGTCTGGACTCTTTTTCTACAAGTCGATCCCTGGACACAGGCTCCACTAGCCCCTTTCTCATGGACACAAGCTTCATTTCTGTTATGTTTAGGTTGTGAGCATGATGGAGCAAGTTAACAGAACAAACGGGCGGTATTTATTTATTTATTTATTTTTTATTTTTTTATTTTTTTTATTTTTTTAAAGATGTATATTCTTTCATTTTCTTTTTTTTATTTTTTTTATTATACTTTAGGTTTTAGGGTACATGTGCACAATGTGCAGGTTTGTTACATATGTATCCATGTGCCATGTTGTTTTGCTGCACCCATTAACTTGTCATTTAGCATTAGGTATATCTCCTAATGCTGTCCCTCCCCCCTCCCCCCACCCCACAACAGTCCCCGGAGTGTGATGTTCCCCTTCTTGTGTCCATGAGTTCTCATAGTTCAATTCCCGCCTATGAGTGAGAACATGCGGTGTTTGGTTTTTTGTCCTTGCGATAGTTTACTGAGAATGATGTTTTCCAGTTTCATCCATGTCCCTACAAAGGACATGAACTCATCATTTTTTATGGCTGCATAGTATTCCATGGTGTATATGTGCCACATTTTCTTAATCCAGTCTATCGTTGTTGGACATTTGGGTTGGTTCCAACTCTTTGCTATTGTGAATAGTGCCGCAATAAACATACGTGTGCATGTGTCTTTATAGCAGCATGATTTATAGTCCTTTGGATATATACCTAGTAATGGGATGGCTGGGTCAAATGGTATTTCTAGTTCTAGATCCCTGAGGAATCGCCACACTGACTTCCACAATGGTTGAACTAGTTTACAGTCCCACCAACAGTGTAAAAGTGTTCCTATTTCTCCACATCCTCTCCAGCACCTGTTGTTTCCTGACTTTTTAATGATGGCCGTTCTAACCAGTGTGAGATGGTATCTCACTGTGGTTTTGATTTGCATTTCTCTGATGGCCAGTGATGATGAGCATTTTTTCATGTGTTTTTTGGCTGCATAAATGTCTTCTTTTGAGAAGTGTCTGTTCACCACCGATCCCACAGAAATACAATCTACCATCAGAGAATACTACAAACACCTCTACGCAAATAAACTAGAAAATCTAGAAGAAATGGATAAATTCCTCGACAAATACACCCTCCCAAGACTAAACCAGGAAGAAGTTGAATCTCTGAATAGACCAATAACAGGCTCTGAAATTGTGGCAATAATCAATAGCTTACCAACCAAAAAGAGTCCAGGACCTGATGGATTCACAGCCAAATTCTACCAGAGGTACAAGGAGGAACTGGTACCATTCCTTCTGAAACTATTCCAATCAATAGAAAAAGAGGGAATCCTCCCTAACACATTTTATGAAGCCAGCATTGTCCTGATACCAAAGCCTGGCAGAGACATAACCAAAAAAGAGAATTTCAGACCAATATCCTTGATGAACATTGATGCAAAAATCCTCAATAAAATACTGGCAAACCGAATCCAGCAGCACATCAAAAAGCTTATCCACCATGATCAAGTGGGCTTCATCCCTTGGATGCAAGGCTGGTTCAACATATGCAAATCAATAAATGTAATCCAGCATATAAACAGAACCAAAGACAAAAACCACACGATTATCTCAATAGATGCAAAAAAGGCCTTTGACAAAATTCAACAACCCTTCATGCTAAAAACTCTCAATAAATTAGGTATTGATGGGACGTATCTCGAAATAATAAGAGCTATCTATGACAAACCCACAGCCAATATCATACTGAATGGGCAAAAACTGGAAGCATTCCCTTTGAAAACTGGCACAAGACAGGGATGCTTGCTTTCTTAGAACAATTCTTTCCTCTTTGTTACTAAAAGACAGTAATTTTAAAAGTATATAATTTATATCTCTAGCAATATTACACAGATAGTATTTCAACTATCATTTCTAGAAATGAATCTTTAAGCTAAACGAGTCCAACTCTGGTATTTGTAATTTTTTTTTTTTTTTTTTTTTTTTTTTTTGAGACAGCGTCTCGCTCTGTCACCCAGGCTGGAGTGCAGTGGCGCGATCTCGGCTCACTGCAAGCTCCGCCTCCCGGGTTCACGCCATTCTCCTGCCTCAGCCTCCCCGAGTAGCTGGGACTACAGGCGCCCGCCACCACGCTCAGCTAATTTTTTTGTATTTTTAGTAGAGACGGGGTTTCACCGTGGTCTCGATCTCCGGACCTCGTGATCCGCCTGCCTCGGCCTCCCAAAGTGCTGGGATTACAAGCATGAGCCACCGCGCCCGGCCCGGTATTTGTAATTTTTTATTATCATTCTTTACTGCATTGGTTCTGGAAAATCTGCAAAGACGCTATTATAGGACCAACAGGTTTGTGTGCCTGCTGCACTGTAACAGACCAATTACACTGAGACAGCAGGGTTTGTAGCAGAGAAAGACTTTAATGATTGCAGGACACTGAGCAAAGAGATGGGAGGAAGCTCTCAAATCCATCTCCTCAAGGAGTTCTGGGCTGGTGTTTTAAAGAGGAACATAGAGGGGGAGGGGCTGGAAAATTGAGGTCATTGATTGGTTGCGGTAACAGGGATGCAATCATCAGAATGTGGAAACTGCATTCCTTGATGACCCAGCTTCTGGTGGGGTCCTTTAAACCAGCTGATGTCAGTAGTTTTACTCGCATGTAGGGCCTAAAAGAACATCTCAAAGGGAAAACTTAACATTTCATGATGTTCAGGTTGTTATCTAGGGAGCAGTTAAAGGAAACTGTATAATTTTGTAGCTGGGTCTACATGATGCTAGGACAACGGGCACCAAACAACTGTGAGGAAGCAGGTCAGGGAGAAGCTCACCTACCGATTAATGCTGAATGTGCTGCAGGCTTGGATTATGTTTATTTTTTCGTTCTCTCTTCTTCTCTGATTAATTTCATAAAGTTTACAGGGACAGTTTCAATGACAGTCTGATTAACACTTGAAGATGCCTCTTCACTTTCCAGTTCTCTAAATATTGCTGGAGGTGTTTCATTCTTCTATTTAGCCTAGTATCCTTTGTGCTATTGACATCAATAAAAGGATACAACAAGGGAATAATCCTGATAACAAATACTCAAAAGAATCCAAGTTTTTGACTTTGATTTCTTTAGGTTTACCAAGCGGTGCCACCAAAAGAATTCAGGTAAATTGCTTGTCCAATGGAAAAAGAAAATCTTGTTCCATCATTTGTCCTGAAATTGAAACTGAAAAAAGAAACAGAGTTGGCAGGAGAGAGAAGAGGGAGACAGCAGTTGAAACTCAGTACCAGGCTGATACTTCATATTTTAAGGCTCTGTGGGTGCACTTTCTGATGCCTTTAGAAGTCAGGTGAGGCTGATGGCTTCCTTACAGGTTTCAGAAAGTAATTCAAGCTGAAACAAAGGCCTCGGTACTTAATTCAAAAGCATTGCAACCATTATTATTGTTGCTTTTGTGGTTTTAAATAAAAGGCCATTATGTTTTACAGGATTTTATAAAGAAACAATGTGGGCACACTGAGGATTTAATTTTTTTTATTTTTGTTTCAAAAAGAATTTAAAACTTTGTGCTTTGTAGCTATTCAAAAACTGAGGATGAAATTAGTATATGTGAAATTTCATTTGCAGTTATCTTTAAGTATTTTCTTTTGTGCGTGTCCCAAAAACCTGAATCTTAATTTAGATATTTCCACTAAAAAGTTACTAACTTTTTATGTTACTTAACTTTTCTGATCCTCTTTCCTTGTCAGCAAAATAGAAATAAAACATCCCTCCTATCTACCTTAAAGGGTGTTGATAACATAAAACTATGGTGAAGAATAAACTATTGTATAAAACATAGCAAATTATTAATATTTAGTCAGTCCCTATTCATACTTTCTTCTCTAAAATATGTCTTAAAATGGGTATCCAAAAAAATGTGTGACATTAGCTGGTGGGAGGGAGATTTATTTCTCCTGAATCCCTTTTTAAAACTATTGAATTTTGAACGATAATGTACAGTCTAAAAAGTAAGGAAAGAAAATTAAAGCCAATAAATAAGTGTTTACAAGTATTTCCTCAACTGGCCTTTCTTCTCAAGGTCAAATCCTTCAGGCCTGTCACACTGCAATAGTCGTCTCCTTGATTAAGGGTTAGGCCAGGGAGCAGTCCAACCCTCCTCTGTCCTATCCACACCTGCTCCTCAAGCCTCACACTCTGACACAGATGTCCCCAGAAATACCTCATTTTCCTCTGCCCACATTTTTCTCTCTGCTGGAAAGGAAGAAATGTCTTTATAATGTGACCCCACCCAAGGTTCCCCACCTGACTTCTCACCTCTTACTCCAGGCTTGTCCACACTCAGTTCTACGTTCCACAAGAGGTCTGCACTCTCCTCAGGTTCTCTCCATTTGGGATGCCTGCCTTTGCTCTGCTAGCTCTTTGCATCCCATCCAGGTCAACTCTCACCTCTTCTCTACCTTTTCATCCTAAGCTCATTGCTCCCTTTTTCTGAATTCTCTTCACTGCTAATTGGTTGTGAGGCACAAATAAATCATTTTGCCTTTCAAGCATACATTTTTACGAAGGGGGTATTTGAAGAGGTACAGATGCTTCCACCACTGATAGTAATCATTCTGTTCTAGGAGGTTCTAGAATGTTCTACGTTGTTCTAGCAACCTATCAAAAACAAGTCACTTGAATCAATCCATATGCCTATTTAAGCAGAATATATCGTATGGTGTTCTGAAGACAATATTGAGAGAAATATTTATTTGGATGTATACACTCTGAGTTTTGTTTTTATCTCATTACCTTATGACTCTGACTACTACATCTCTAAAATAGGGTAAACTATTTTTGGTATTAGGTTTTGCTTGTATTACTCAAGCTTTTGTTTCCACCCACTGCTATAGTTATCTGGACTTGTGTGCACCTGGCCATAGCTACATCTATATAAATTTTATTCATGGATGCACATTTTACATATACCTTTGTGTAATTTAAAAATGTAAGTTATGTACTGACACCCTTCATTCTCTATTTTAACTTCTTGGATAACACTGCCACTTCCCTTTATCAATTTAAACCCACTTATCTCTACCCAATCTGCAGAAATGTCAACCTAGAGAATCAGACTTCACAAGCTCAAACTCCCCAGGGAAGAAGGTTGAGACATTTCTACTCATATCTATAGATGTATTATGCCAATCAGGCTCCAAGGTTGACAAAATCCAATCACTTCAGCCAAAGGGAACATATTTTTATCATCTTCCAGAATCTTTTGAAAAATAGTTATTGAGTACCTACGTGCTAGACATCGTTCTAGTGATACACATCAATGGAAAGAATAAGCAAAGTCTTGTCAAATATTTTAGGGGAATGGGTGGGAATAAAAGCAGTGGACAAGTATAAAATTATGATTTCAGAGAACAATAAGTGCTATTGCAGAACTATAGCTGGTTGGTCAGAGCCAAGAGTGACCATAGCCTACTGTCAGGATGGGGTTCAGGAAGGTCTCTCTAAGGGGGGCAGCTCCAAACTGAGACAATGAGTGACAAAAACGACCCAGCTACAGGATAAACAGGGAAGATCATTCCAGATGGAGGGAGTTATTGGAGCAAACGTCAGAGTGCCCAAGCATGGTAAGTATGGGCAGGAGTAGAAGGAGAGGGAGGCTGGGCCAGCCCAGGCACTGTCCACGGCAGGCTAGGGGATGGGATTTTATTCCAATGTGTTAGGAGGCCATTAGAGGATTTATACTTAAATGTTCACCCCAGCTGCTCTATGAAGAACGAACTGTGTCCACATGCATGTGCATGTCCATGTGTGTATATGCAAGAGCGGAAGCAGGAGACCAGTAAATAGCTGGGATGAGAAAGGTGATGTTTTCAAATACAATGAACGTGGTGATGAACATGGACAGAAGTAAATGTTCAGATGTCATTCAAGAATTGGAGGTTTGGCCGGGCGCGGTGGCTCACGCCTGTAATCCCAGCACTTTGGGAGGCTGAGGTGGGCAGATCACCTGAAGCCAGGAGTTTGAGACCAGCCTGGCTAACATGGTGAAACCCCGTCTCAACTAAAAATACAAAAATTAGCTGGGTGTGGTGGTGGGCACCTGTAATCCCAGCTACTCAGGAGAATGAGGCAGGAGAATGGCGTGAACCTGGGAGGCGGAGGTTGCAGTGAGCTGAGATCACACCACTGCACTCCAGCCTGGGTGACAGACCAGGACTCCGTCTCCAAAAAAAGCAAAAAAAAAAAAAAAAACAAAAAACGGACTGCAGGTTTGTAGAGCTGAGATTATCTATCACATCAAAGATTCCTTAGATGTGCCCAGCTTTAACACAAAAAAGAAGCCGAAACCCAAGGAGCACATGGATAGTTCCTCTACATCATAGCATTCCAGAGTTAGGAGGCACCTCACAGTGGGAAGACAGTGAACCTCATAGGTGAAGCGACTTCTTCATGGACACACAATCAGTTGGCTCCACAACTGAGACTGTCTCCTCATATTCTATCTACCTCACCATATTTGGCACCATTGCTAATTTGGAATTTGCTCTTTTGATCACATTACAGTTGACAGTCTAAAGCTGCAGGTTGCTTATCTCATGTGTCCTAAGACTGATTATGATGGAAGTCAAATATCTTGGCCAGAGAAGGCATTTTAGCATTTAGCATATTATTCCACACCCCTGTGTCTATTACTGATATATCTGTGTGCCTGACAACATAAGAGGAACAAAAGATGGGGGGCGGGGGCTTTTCTCTTCCAAATAACAGCTTAAAGGTCTGAAACTAAATTATTTATTGAGGCAAAGGGCTTTGAAACAAGCAATGGGATAAGTGAAATCTTGAGCATTACACCACATTTAATAAAAACATTCCAATTTTGCTTGCTTTCAGAGTTTATTGGCTTTCATATGAGAAGTTCTTGACTCCTTAAGAGCTTAGTATTTGTGTCCCAGTTACCAATGCCAGGTTAAAAAAAAACAAAACCCAAAGTGCTTCCCGTTGACAAGAGATGAATTGTCTGATTATTTGAGACATGTTAGGCCATAAATTATTTTGTAATGCTTACAGTTCTAGAGTGGCTTATTTTTTGCTCTTTATTTTCATGCTACAGTGTGACAAATATGCTGGCCCAGCAAGGACAGCAGCATTCTAAAACTAAATGTATCAGAATGTTCAGCTCAGTTTTACGGTACATGAAAGGAATTCCATTTCAGACTCTTAGCTAACATAAGATGTTCTTTCCAAGTGTTCTCCTTATAATAAGTGCAGTACCCTGGAATTTCAGACTGCTATCTTGAGAATGTGGGAGAGAACCCCTAGATTTCACCATAGTTCTGATAGAGATGAGCATCACCTTAGTTGGCACAGTCATTAAACCTTTTCAATGTCTACTTTTCATAATTTTTATGAGCCCAGGTCTTGTTCTGTCCCCCAGGCTGGAGTGTATTGGCACAATCATGGCTCCCTGCAGCCTTAAACTCTTGGGCTCAAGTGATCCTTCCACCTCGGCCTCCTGAGTCACTGTGACTACAGACGGATGTACCGTCAAGCCTGGCTAAAATTTTGTTTTTTTATTTCCTCCTCCATAAAATGAGGAGGGTGTTCAGATTACACAGTCTAAGATCCCTTTCCCAAGTCAAAATACACAGTAACTATTTTAAGAACTCATTAAAAATTGTGTGTGTCTGAAAAGACCAAGACCATATTAATGAGAAGTATATTTTCCATCTCTTAGATTTAATCTTCTCTTCCCTTATATCTCCAAATAGCCAAGAAGAAGAAAAGTCATTACTGTATAAGCATTAACATAGGTGGTTCCAAATCACATCACAGCTGTCATTCTTGTTGTGTCTGTCAAGGAATCCGATGAAACATAGAACATTTTCAGACTGGCCAAGGCCTCCTGTGAGGTGAGAAACACTTCGAGAGAAGCCACACTTGGAGTATGCAATAGTGCAATGTGAATTTAAACAAGGGGGCAGACTTCTGACCCAGGCTGTAGGTCTTTCTATCCAAGTAGGGCCTACATTTCAGCTACTGAGTTATGAAATAATAGATGACATTTTCTTCTATTTTAAGCCCATCCCTTGCTCTTAGGTCACTGAAGTGCAAACTGTAATCAATATGTACCTGAGGTCCTGAGTGACGGGTTCTTGTCTGATTTTTCTCATTTGGGTACCATGATCCTTTCTATTTTCTGACAAACCTAATGCCTACAAAGTACAAAGACTATAGACCCCAGTATTCACACAGATTTCAAAAATGCATCGTAATTTCAATGTTCATTCATGTATTTGTTCATGTAGCCAGTTATCAATGGATATTTCTTGAGCAAATACTATGCACAGAGCAATGATTTTTAATAAGAAAACATAGAGAAATATTTCATCTTTATTTTCTTTTTCTAGAAGAAGCTCAAATACAGTAGTTCTTTGATAACTTTGTATGTTTTAGGTTTCTGGAATTCAACTTTTTATAACATTATGCACACAGTTCAGTTGATAGTTACACTAAAATCCGAGACTTCACCACTACGCAGTATATCCATGTAACAAAAGTATACTTGTACCCCCTAAATCCATAAACATTTTTTTCAAAATAAAAAGAATTTTTGAGGCCAGGCGCGGTGGCTCATGCCTGTAATCCCAGCACTTTGGGAGGCCGAGACGGGTGGATCACCCGAGGTAGGGAGTTCGAGACCAGCCTGGCCAACATGATGAAACCCTGTCTCTACTAAAAAAAAATACAAAAAAATGAGCTGAGCATGGTGGCAGGTCCTGTAATCCCAGCTACTCCGGAGGCTGAGGAAGGAGAATCGCTTGAACCCGGGAGGTGGAGGTTGCAGTGAGCCGAGATTGCGCCACTGAACTCCAGCCTGGGCAACAAGAGTGAAACCCTGTCTCAAAAAAAAATTTTTTTTTTTGAAAACTAAAAATATGTATTACTCAGAAGAAATGAGTCTTCAGTTAGCATATTCTGCCCCTAGGTGATAATAGACTCGTAGGAAGGCTCTTCAGTTTCCCTCCCCTTCTCTCCCTCTAGTCATCATTTCTATTAACATGTTCAATATAGCATTCATCAAGGTGAGCTTAAATATGTGGATTCCATAAAGCAGAAATTGAAAGAAACAAGCACCTTACCATCAATGCCTTTTTCACAGATTTTTTTTTTTTTTTTTGTAAAGCCCTTGAATCTTATCTTAAGGGCAATCCACAAAGGGAGTAGAATAAGAGTCTGGGAACCCAGGTCCACTGTGTATCAAACTTGACTGGAGTTTTTAGTTCATTTTCAATTTTCAGCCTTCACTTACTTGTGAATTAGATACATGGAGTGTCTTAAGTAAAGTGAAGATGGCTTTCTTTCTTTCTTTTTTTTTAGACGGAGTCTTGCTCTGTTTCCCAGACTGGAGTGCAGTGGCACAATCTTGGCTCACTGCAACCTTCGCCTCCTGGGTTCAAGCGATTCTCCTGTCTCTGCCTCCCCAGTAGCTGGGATTACAGGTGCCAGTCACCACACCTGGCTTTTGTTTTGTTTTGTTTTGTTTTGTATTTTTAGTAGAGATGGGGTTTCACCAGGTTGGCCAGCCTGATCTTGAACTCCAGGCCTCAAGTGATCCTCCCATTTCGGCCTCCCAAAGTGCTGGGATTACACGCATGAGCCACCGCGCCTGGCCTCATTTTCTTATCTTTTTTTCATCTTACCCACTCCACTCATAAAATTGGAGCCTAATTTAAGATCTCTTCTGGGCTATTTTAAAGAGTTTCAACTACTAAACTCTTTCTACTGTTATTCCATACTCCAAGCCACTAATCCAGGTTGCCAGTCAACATTTCTAAAGCATAGTAGTAATCTGATCACTCACCTACTCAAATACTTTCAAACGAGTTTTGATCACCTCGTAAGTCAAGCACAAAACTCCTTTGTCTTGTACTTGAGGCAACAATTTGGTCCCAAACTGCTCCTCTATGAAACCTAAGAGTTCCTCAAGGCTACACTAGGCTGAGATACAACTTCATGTAAATAGCTGTTTGTGCTACTAGAAAGAGCATTTTCCCTAGCCTCTATGCTGTTGTTTTTCTCTCTTTTTCCTTTACAGAAATCCCACTCATGTGCACTGTGATCAGGCATTGCCTTGCTATGATAATAACTCCCCTGGGCCAAGAGCTACAATGTATGTCTTGCTTCTATTCCAAATTGCTTTTTTATTGTTGTTTTGTTTTGGTTTGGTTTCATTATTTTCCTTTTATTTTTGGTTGACACATAATAATGGCACACATTTACGGAGTACGGAGTGATATTTCAATACATGTGTATAATGTGTAATGAACAAATCAGGGTAACTAGGATATCCATCACCTCAAACATTCATGATTTCTTTCAAAATCCTCTCTTCTAGATTTTTGAACACATACAATAAATTATTGTTTGCTATATTCACTCTACAGTGCTATACAACCCTAAAACTTATTCTTCCTATCCAGCTGTAATTTTGTATTCATTAACCAATCTCTCTGTACCCACCCCACCCCACTTCCTAGCCTCTAAATACCATGCAAATTGCTTTCTAAAAAAGCTTGTGTTTTCTTTTTTTTTTTTTTTTTACAACGAAGCATTGTTTTTCCCCCAAAATAATTTTTTGGTTGGTTTTTGTTTATTACAAAAGCAATACATTTTCATTCCAGAAAAAGAAAACAAAGATAAAGAAACAGAAGGAAACAGAAATCATCTATAATCCTACTCCTTCTCCTTCGAAGACAGCTGCAGTCAAATTCTCATGTAACTCCTTCTGTTTTTGCGAGAATATTTTACCCTACAAAGGTCTCTAGTGTGGATTTAAAATGCTACAAGTCATCCAATATTACAAATAAAAGAAACAAAAAGAATAGAAATTCCGCCATAGAGTATACTTGATATCTACTTCTGATGATTATTTTCTTATAAAAAGAACATATCCACATAATTTTACATCCTGCTATACAATCGAAATTTACTTTAATCTCTGCGTTTTCATGTGTAGTTTTTTATATTGAATACATATAAACATGCTATAGGAAATGTACTGTATGAGAATCAATGCTATTTAAGTAGGTAACTGCAAAAGTCAGTGACAATTCCTAATTAGCGGGAAGAATAGAGAAGCAAAATGTCCCACTTTAAGCTGAGAATTTTATGATCTTCTATAAATAAATCCTTTTGACGCACTGGCATCATACGCAGCAAAATCACAGAGTGACAACTCTATTGCCTACCCACTCAGCCAACTGGGATTGGTTAAGGTTAGGTAGGTAATCAAAGCCCACAGCTACTTCTTTGTATAGATAATTCTAGCTCTGATAAACCTGACAATCACATTCCAAAATTAAGTTTTTTACTGAAAAAGAAGGATGTTAAACAATTGCTGAAAACCAAAGTGACTAATGAGTATCAAAAAAGCCCAACTAACAAGCCATAATTTATCCAAATATTCTATTTATTGCAAGCCCCACCCCCCTCACCCTCACATAAGACAGAAAAGAAAGCTCTTTTTGTTATTTTCATATTATCATGTAATGTGGTTGAAGGAAGTTACATTAAAATTCACTTCCGCTTTCTTTATATCATCAGTATGCTTGCCAAGGGCCAGTCTTTTCAGGAAAAGTGGACAATTTGAAGCTGGTATGTGTTTCCACAAAAATACTAGATTTTGTCAGCTCCAAGAATACCTGTTGTAAACATCAGGTTCTGCCAATCCTAGTAAATCGGATTTGCATCTGTGTGAGGATTTATGTTGCCTTTTTCATGAATGAAATACCTCTCTTGACTCTGTCTATTGACACTGCCAGAGGTAGATTCTCCATACACAGGCTTTCATTCACATGGATATATCTTAAAATAAGCAGAGCTGTATTACTTAAGTTAGAATGAACGGCATCTTTGGGTTAGAAGGCCTTTGTGTAAGCTCTAAGAGGTCTACAAAATCCTTGAAATGGTACATAAAATGTAATGTTATGAATCAGTGCATTTTTCTAGGGATGGAGTCTATAGCTTTCAACATTTTCTCAATGGATTTGTGACCCCAAAATGCCCAAGAATACTTGCCCTACATTAAATACAATTGAGCGAATTTGCTTTCTTATCTATGTGGTGAAGTTACAGCGGCTATTTGGGAAGTCCTTATCTCTAAAGTAATTAAGTAAAAGATAGAAAAAGTCCTTTCAAGAAAACTCTGGGAATGTTAGCCAACAACATTATTTCAAGATGGGTTGTTTTCTTAAATAGTCAATAGCATAATGACTATCAGCTTTATGCATAGAAACAACCAAGAAGGACGATAACGAGTGAGGGAAAGTGGGTATCCCACCGAATAAATAAAATTTAGGTGGTTATTAGGATGTTCTTAGCATTCAATTCTTAAGACTGTTAAAATTAGTCCAATGGAACTTGTTGGTCCTTCTACAGTCAGTCAGGGTGTCGTGGAGAAAGTGATTCATTGAATAAAGCGTGCCCATAATGAGTCCCAGGAGAAATCCCTGCTTGATCTTCATTTCAAGATTAATGGTCCTTAACCTGAGTTATTATTTCCTTCATATTGATTTATGGACATTGTGAATTGTGCAAACCTGCAAGTTCTCTAGCACAGTATATTTCAGATGCACTGCAAGGGATTTTGATTATTACTATTAAAGTAATCTAGTTTGTAAATTACATACTTAAGACATAAATTAGAAAAGATTCAAGGACACCCTATAACAATGTCACAGTAATTGGAACTCCTGTATGCTTTCTTCCTAAGAGGCAGAAAAATAGAATAACAAAAGGCAAACTGGCTACAGCTATTTACCCATGGAGATGATAATCTCACAGGCAAAAATCATCTGTTCTACAAGTTGAAGTAGGGCAAACATTGGGAATTGTTGCTAAATTCGATCAAGTTTTTAAATTTTCCTAGCCAATTATGTAACCGCATCTAAAAAAGACATGTGGGTCATCATGATATAAATGTTTAGTCTCCCTGGCTCTACTTTGCCCAATACTTTATTTTTACTTTTTTGTGTAGGGGGAGACACACTTTAAATTCACATTATCTTATTGGGGAGTATATATCCTTGTAAGCTCTCAATTCCTTTCCAGAAAAAAACTGGTAAGTACGTGAATGGAAATACTGCATTAAATACACCCTCTACTGGCTTTCTTGGTTCTAAGTCACTCAGCAAAATGTCTGCATTTTTGGAGTTAGCCATGGGGAAAAATTACTTTCAGTCTCTACGTTAGAGAACCTTGTCATCTATGTGCATGCACAAAATCATACTGAGAAACACTCCCAACCTATTAAAATGATTAATTAAAATACAAACAAAACTGTAAGCTAGGAAAAACACATGGAGTTGTGAAAAGTCTCCTCCTAAATGTTTCTTTTCTTTTCTTTTCGTGTGTTATTTGTAATGTTTATCTCCTCGTGCGTGCAGAGTTTACCAAGAGTAAAGGTGAGTTTGGGAAACCTGAATTTCATGAGATGAAGATAGGAAAGGTAGTACCCTAGCAGATGAGAATGACACAACCAGACCTGCAGAGGAACTGATGGTGAAGGAAAAAGCGAAAATGGAGACAGAAGGACACTCTAGAAAGAAATTGCATAGGAGAATGTGGTAGAGGCAAATGACTGGGAAAGGAAAAAGGCAGGAAACAGGCCTTTGAGATTCACTGCTTCTTTGGGTACAACTTCCACAATCCGAACATAAAAACAAGAATGATGAGATTGATTATCACAACCAGCACTTGACCTTCAAAATACAAATTGGCTGTATTAACACAAACTTAGGTTTTTAAATTAACTTATTCTGTTCATTTGTAATATGCTGGTATGTCTCCAAATAACATGGAGAAACCACACTAAACAAGAAGCTGTCCTTTCATTCAGAAATGAGCAGAAAAATAAATAGTAAGAGCTAAGATTTATTAAGTGTCACCATGTGCCTCTCACTCTTCTAAACACTTTTTTTTTTTTTTTGAGACAGGGTTTGTTCTGTTGCCCAGGCTGGAGTACAGAGGCACACTCTTAGCCCTCTGCAGCCTTGAACTCTGGGGCTCAAGCAATCCTCCTGATTCAGCCTCTTGAGTAGCTAGGACTACAGGTGCACACCACCACACTCAGCTAACTTTTAAATTAAATTAAATGTGTATGTGTGTGTGTGTGTGGAGATGGGAGTCTTGCTATGTTGCCCAGGCTGGTCTCGAACTTCTGACCTCAAGTTATCCTCCTGCCTTGGCCCCCCAAATTGCTGAGATTACAGGTGTGAGCTACTGCTCCTTGCCCTTTTCTAAGCACTTTAAATATATGAACTTAATACCTTTTCCATTCATTTTACAGATGTGGAAACCCCAGCACAGAGAACACAAGTCATCTGCCCAAGGTCACTGTGGTGGTGAGCCAGGATACAGCCTCTTTCAGACCCAAGTACTTTGGTTGCAGAATCCTTGCTGTTCACCAGTACACTCTGCGTTAGACTGAAACATACATGGACAGAACTACAGATACTACAGTTAATTTCCTGAAATAATGGGACCCAAGAACTAATATATTAATAGATCCCATTATGACATGGTTGAGAAGAAATGAAGTGTGCAATGAAAATAGTGCTAGGAAAAGAACATTATCTACTTTATTTCTAGCCTCCATGCCTTTTTTCACTACCCCCTCTAAACTTTCTGAATTCCATTCTTAAGTCATCTTCTTTCAGAAAGGTAAACTAAAAAGTCTTTATATGGCTTTTCTTTTCTTTAATAGTATGCAGATTTATAATGTCATTAGGGACATTAGGTAGGCCAGCGGTCCCTAACCTTTTTGGCACCAGGGACCAGTTTCGTGGAAGACAATTTTTCCACGGACCAGGGTAGGGGGATGATTTTGGGATGATTCAAGTGCATTACATTTATGGAGCATTTTATTTCTATATTATTATGTTGTAATATATAATGAAATAATGGTACAGCTCATCATAATGCAGAATCAGTGAGGGCACTGAGCTTGCTTTCTTGAAACAAGATGGTCCCATCTGGGGGTGATGGGAGACAGTGACAGCTCATCACACATTAGATTCTCATTAGGAGCATGCAACCTAGATCCCTTGCATGTGCCATTTATGATATGATTCTCGCTTCTATGAAAATCTAATGCCGCCACTGATCTGACAGGAGGCGGAGCTCAGGCAGTAATGCAAGCGATGGGGAGCGGCTGTGAACACAGATGAAGTTCCGCCTGCTTGCCCACTGCTCACCTCCTGCTATGCAGCTCACTTCCTAACACATCACAGACCAGTACCAGTCCCTGGCCCGGGGGTTGGGGACCTCTGAGGTAGGCAATAGAATTTTCCTTCTAAAGGAAGGAAAACTATAATTCAGGAATGTATGAAATCAATATGTGGTCACACCCCGACGAAGCAGTGAATAATCCCAGTAGCTAATGAACTTGAGTTTGTATTTGTTTGCAGAATAAAGGAAATGAATATGATGAACTAACACTAAATAGAAGCTTCTAAAATGGCAGCAAATGACTTCTGCCCCATTATAAAAACAGACCAACCGACAGAATCAAAATGTAGAGTGAACCTGAAGCTCCAACTGATAAAGGGATTTTATACAAATCAATTAGCATAATTCAATACAAAACTGTGTTCTGAAACTGTAACAGGGTCATTTGGTTCCAGGACTTTCACATTCCATATGGATCTCCAATTGCTATGAAAATCTACAAGACAGATCTGTCCAAGTCCAGAGATGGGCTTGCTATGTTTGTAATAACCAAGAAAATACAGTTAACCTTTAATTTTTTTCACTTCACTCAAAAAATTCCAGGAGTCTTATTAGTTTTTGAACTATTGGAATATTTCTTATATTTTATTGTTTTAAAACTCACTATTCACTTAATGAATGGGTGCTTTCAAATTAACTGCTTGAATTCACTGTGTGTTGATTTTAATAAAGCTCATTTAAAATATCAAATTAAGCACTCACTATGTGCCATTTCTTCTTCTAAACACTTTAAATATATTGACTTTTTTACTCCCTTCCCAAAATCTTAGGTCAAAGTGACTTATTCTTCCCATTTTGCAGATGTAGAAATCTAAGCATGTAGAATGTAAGTAATTTGCCCCTGGTTACATGGGTGGTAGGTGACAGAGGGCCCATAATTAGGTGATGTCTGCAGATAATTAGGTTTTGTAATTTTGCCTCAATATATAATCCTTTTCTAATCAGAAGCCAAGGTGCCCATCACCACAATATTGTTCAGTAAATCTATTAATGAGGCACCATGGGGTTTATTTGTTGTTACTGCTAAGCGCATTCATATCCCTGACCCAGATGTCATTGTTAAAGGAGAACTTGAAGAGTAAAATCAAAAGGCATTGTCTGCTGCCCTGTCTCTTGCAAACTTTCTCTGTGGCCTTATGGCTCATCTACCTTCTCAGAGGTTAACAAAACAAAACAAAAATCCTTCTCTCACTTTTGACCTCAGTCTCCATGCATGTTAAATGATGTTAAAGCTGTGGTTTTGGGCTGCTGCTGCCTAGAAGCCTATTCTGGGAAAGAAAGCAGCTCTAGTTCTGTTCTTTCCTGATGGGCTTCTGTCCCTCTGTCCTGCCCTTGCCCTCAACCTCCAGCCATACCCTTGCTAGATGCCCCGGCTCCTCTAACACTTGAAAGAGCAGGGAAGGGAGAGGAGGCCTGGGGCGAGGAACGTATTAGTTGCTTAGAACTTTTAGGAGCCGGCTGTGGTTTCTTCTGACCATGGCAGACATTTATAGTCAACTCTGTCTCATGGAGGGCTTGGTGGATTGTCAGGCGTCCCCTAGCACCTGGCTGGCTCCCAGCCCTCATTCACATGGTATCGCTCCCTTCTGCTTCCCTGACTAGAAAGTCTGGCTGGCTCCTTGTGGCCTCCCCTTAGGTCTCTGGTTCTTAGAAGTCCATCGTCACACAGGTTCTCCCTGTTGGGGACTCTGCCCTTCCAGGTGGCTCTCTCTAGCAGAGACCATGTAGAACAGCTCCAGGCCAGTTTCTATTTCTGCCAACATCTCCTCCTCTCAAAACACACACCTCTGACCTTTAGTCAACAGGAGTCCAGTGACTCCAAAACCTCTGTCGTGCTACCAAAGCCAGATTCTTGTCCCTTATATTTCCAGACCTGTGTCCTCCAGCAGCCCAGAGTGTTCTACCAACACTACAGGCCACATGATAAACTCCCCTGGGGGTTTCTTAAAGCTCCTCTTACTTGGTACCAGGCTGAGGGGATGTGTTTGAACTACGGTCTCCTCATGGGGCTTACAATTAAAATGATTTTCCCCAAAGTTTCCTTTCGAGGAGTTTTCAGAATACTGAACAATATTTACAAAGACACAGTCAAGCCTGCGACCCAAAGTCATTTGCTTACAGATCTGGGCTGGAATCTGGACCAGTTTGTGTGACCTTTGTCAACTTATTTAGCCTCCCTTCTTATTTCTAAATCCAATGTGCTAATAATATCTAGAGATGTTTTAGAAGTTGACAAAATCATTTATAAAGACTTTAACCCAATATCCTGGCCCAGAGTAGGCAGTCAACAGATAACATATATTATCGTTTTAAGAAACCTTAATTTTTTCCCCACAAAATATCCTGTGAGGCCCTTCCATTCATACAGAGACACTGAAAGACTAAATGACTGACTACACATTGGAGCGTAGGATGATAGAGGTATGAAGCTTCCCGGGGTTTCAGCCTGTGGTTTAGGAGCTAAGCCACATTCACTGATGCTTAACTTCTCTCTCTCTCTCTCTCTCTCTTTTATTATTATTATTATTTTTTTGACATGGAGTCTCACTCTATCACCCAGGCTGGAGTGCAGTGGCGCAATCTCAGCTCACTGCAACCTCCGCCTCCTGGGTTCAAGCAATTCTCCTGCCTCAGCCTCCTGAATAGCTAGGATTACAGACGTGTGCCACTATGCCCGGCTAATTTTTGTATTTTTCAGTAGAGACAGGGTTTCACCATAATGGCCAGGATGGTCTCCAACTCCTGACCTCAGGTGATCAACTGCCTCGGCCTCACAAAGTGCTAGGATTACAGGTGTGAGCCACTGCGCCTGGCCCATGGTCAACTTCTCATGCACTTCTCCTTTATATTTGAGTATCGAAGACACAAATACATTCAATAACCACATTGGTAGACCTCAGAAAGATTTTGCGTCTAGCCTACACAAATACAAGTAAACTAAAGGTCCTTCTTGAAAATCTCAGATCTCCATACCAGGTTTTTCAGTAAGAAAATATTTGGAAGTAGTTTGAAAAGGTGAAAGTGACAAACAAAAGTAAAGGCATTGTTCTCATTTCTCAACAGCACATAGGGCAGGTTTCTTTTTGTCTACTTTTTCCTTTCCTGGGGGGCTCGGTTTTGGTGATGGTAATGATGATTTTCTTTTTTTTTTTTTTTTTGAGACGGAGTCTCGCTCTGTCGCCCAGGCTGGAGTGCAGTGGCGCGATCTCGGCTCACTGCAAGCTCCGCCTCCCGGGTTCACGCCATTCTCCTGCCTCAGCCTCTCCGAGTAGCTGGGACTACAGGCGCCCGCCACCACGCCCGGCTAATTTTTTGTATTTTTACTAGAGACGGGGTTTCACCGTGGTCTCGATCTCCTGACCTCGTGATCCGCCCGCCTCGGCCTCCCAAAGTGCTGGGATTACAAGCGTGAGCCACCGCGCCCGGCCTGATGATTTTTTTATAAAGAGTTTATATAAACAGTTCTTATATCTTAGCATCTCAGCTTCTTTTCTCAATCAGAAGAGGTACACTTGAATAGGTTAAGTTTGAAACAATAACAAATTCAAGTTTTAAATTAAATGTCTCATGCTTTGATTTCCAATTAATTTCTGTTTTCTTTTCCCAAAGTAGAACCTGTGTATTTGTAAATCTCCTGGTTAAGTAACCCTTATGTAAAGACACTCAAAGTATACAAGGCACTCCAAGATAAGAGAGGATGAGAGGAGAAAGCAGAGAAGGGAATGGAGGAGAGGGATGTTATATAAAGCAACTCTTTGCTGTGAAACAAGTTTTCATTGTACTTAGACCATTAGAAATACTCGTTGGCTAGGTGCGGTGGCTCACACCTGTAATCCCAGCATTTTGGGAGGCCGAGGCCGGTGGATCATGAGGTCAGGAGATTGAGACCATCCTGGCTAACATAGTGAAACCCCGTCTCTACTAAAAATGCAAAAAATTAGCCAGACGTGGTGGCACATGCCTGTAGTCCCAGCTCCTTGGGAGGCTGAGGCAGGAGAATCTCTTGAACCTGGAGGCAGAGGTTGCAGTTAATCGAGATCCCACCACTGCACTCCAGCCTGGGCAACAGAGCAAGACTCCATCTCAAAAAAAAAAAAAAGAAAGAAAGAAAAAAGAAAAAACTTGTTTATTGATGAGTGAACACTCAATATTTATGCTGAAGAAGTTAGGGAGGTAATAAATGATTTACACTTGTATGTAATAATCACCCCCATCCCATTCCTCCAAATAGTTAAGTTCTCAGTTTTTACTTTCTCTCCCATGCTTGAATCAAGTGCTGTTAGGGTGTAGAGTTGTTTCCTAGGAAATGAGTTGCTACATATTTAGGCAGCAGCAGAAAGGAAGTATCCATGCTTGGGGTGATTAGTCTCTAAATAACTGTAAATTCTGGTACCTTGATAATCCCAAGAATAAGCTAGAATGAGGATGGTTACTGAACTGGAATCGAGGATACCTGACCTATAGAAGTGGCTTTCTGCTCGCATTTGATGTTAGAGTAATTACTTATCCTAAACTCAGATCGGTGAAATAGACCTGCATCCCTCACTACTTTGAATGATTATGGACGTGGCCTTTTTGAGGCTAAAAATAATATCATCTCTATACAGATTTTTTTAAATTACAAATCACTTTTGCAAACATGATTTCATTTGGTCATCAGAACAACACTTCTTGGGATAGACAAGAATTCATATTTCCATTTTATAGAAGAAAAAATTGAGACACAGTGAAGTTGTTTTTATTGCCCAAATTCACAACTAATAAGGCTTGCATTGAGAAGAAGAACCCACAGCTTTTCCTAACTCCTGCCTTACTGTATTAAGCGTGATGTTATCATCTATATCAAATAAACATCCTGTGTGGTTGAAATACATGAGAGACTCAGACCAGCTGTTTGAGCTGCTCTAGTGTTCACCACAAGAGCTACTGTAGAACAAAAGAGCAAACTGAGTAACTCCATGAAATATTTTGGTTGCAGAAAATAAAGCAACACATTGTAATTGCAGAGAATTTTCCTTTCAAAATTACGTAATGCCCATTATCTCATTGTCACTCTAGGATATTAAATGAGGAGCCCCAAAAGACCTATAAAAATCCGTAAAATTCAACAAAAGAAAAGCACTATGGTATGGAAATAGAGTGGCAGATGAGACACACTGATCAGTTGGAAGATGCTGAGGTTTTGGCGGTGGAATGCCCAGTGTTCACGGTCTTCAAGTCACCATGAGCCAATGCTTAGACTGAGAAGTTGCAAAAGGTGCAGTTATAGTGTTGTTTCGTTTGCTTCAAATGTTTTCCAAACTCTGTGCTTTATTTCCAGCCTATATTTCCTGCAAAGACACTTCTGGCATTTCCTATGCCTGCATTTTCTTGAATAAACATGGAAATACAGAACCGCTCTACTTCCAAAAGATTTCCAAATAGGAAAAAGGAAGCTGACTTGTATGGAGAGTTCTGGACCAATCTGTTTTGGCTACAATCACCTTGGAAATTTTACACCTATGTTGGTATGGGTGAGAGGCCAAGAATCAGATGCAGATAATGACTCTATTCTAAGAAGTGATGAACTTTTTCCTAAAGGTTTTGATTTTTTTATTGGAACTAAGCTGCCATCTCATTAGAAAATATTGTAAAGAATTTTTTTCATAGCTATGTATGAACATGAGGAGGACTGGCCGATGTAAACTCCTCATATTGTAGAATCTGAGTGACCACAAATTCTTTGCAGCAACTCCCATCACGTGGAATCTACTTCCCACTCCTTGTATCTGGGTTGGTCATGTGACTGACTTTGGCTGATTAGCAAACCAAGACTTGAAATGTACTTACCTGCTGGAGTTTGCCCTCTGTAGCTGCTAGAACTCTTTTGCCATCATATGAACAACCTGGGTTGGCCTCCTGGAAGATGAAATACTACCTGGATACAAGCCCAAGCTAGTCCAGACATCTCAGCTGACCCAGCAGAGTCCCCAGACACGTGAGTGAGGCCATCCTTGACCATTAAGCCCCCAAACTGGAAGAACCACCCAGCCAAGTCACAGATGCCTGAGAAATAATAAACATTGTTTTAGGCTAACTTCTGGATAGGTTTGTTACACAGCAAACACTAACTGATACACACCTGGCTGCCCTAAAAAAACACAATTTAAGGCCAGGAGTGGTGGCTCACACCTGTAATCCCAGCACTTTGGGAGGCTGAGGCAGGCGGATCACGAGGTCAGGAGATCAAGACCATCCTGGCTAACATGGTGAAACCCTGTCTCTATTAAAAATACAAAAAATTAGCTGGGCACGGTGGTGGGCACCTGTAGTACCAGCTACTCAGGAGGCTTAGGCAGGAGAATGACATGAACCCGGGAGGCAGAGCTTGCAGTGAGCTGAGATCACGCCACTGCACTCCAGGCTGGGCGACACTGCAAGACGCCGTCTCAAAAAAAAAAAAAAAAAAAGTAAACATGCGCTTACCTTTAATTGGTGGTGATCTTCCACAATATATAGTTTACCTTACTGATAGAGGGTAAAATTATTTCAGTATTCACCTTTCCTGAAAAATATAACCCACATCTTCCACCTTACTGTTAGAAAAAGTCCAAAGATTTGAGCTCTTTTCTCTCACTTCAGGAAGATATATCAGTAACAGACACTATCATTTATATAAGAAGTTACTCCATCCCAGGTACTGTGCTCAGTGTTTTAGATGCATTAACTCACTCAACTGTAGCAATAGCACTAAGATGATTTCATTATTCCCATTTTCCAGTTTAAAAAACTGAAGATCAGAAAGATAAACTTGTCCAAGGTCCCACAGTATATGGCAGAGTCCGGTTTCAATCTCAGATCTTTCTGACTGTCCACCACTTTAACATATGGGTTTCCCAAGCCACTTATTATTGCTAAGAATATGTTTATAACTTTCCTTGGTTTTGATGGGTATAGGTAGAAAGGTCTGGAAAAGGTACAGAGAGGAGTAAAAGTTACCAGAAACGGGATACATGGGGGATGTGATGATAAATTTCACCTGCTTCGTAATTTTACCTTTTATCACTTTCCTTGGTTAAAGTCCCCTTTGAAAAAAAGTCCACTCTCCCAAACTTCACTAAACATAAGAAAAGGCAGCCAAGGTTTACAAACGATCATCATCTTTAGGCAACTTCACAAGTATGATCCTAATCCTATCTTCCCGACAATCAAAGAAGCCATATTACCATCACAAAAATCCTGTCGTTACAGGCATGCACATATATTTAATAGATTCACACAGAGGCAGGCACACACACGCACCCCCCCACACACAACCCTGTGTCTTCTTCCTCTCCCTTCTGTAGTAAAAATTATGAGTGTCCTTCCGTGTTGGCAAAGTGTTTTTTTTCCTTTCTTTGTAGCTAGACCCAGTGTGGATGCTCACTGCAGAGACAAGCCATAATTCTACCGCACATCCTTCTGTAACCTAAATATTGTCCTGATAATTTGGTCATCTTCCTCAAAATGGGACTCCTAAATTCTTTTGACACTTGTCAACACATC
This sequence comes from Hylobates moloch, assembly GCF_009828535.3. Lineage (NCBI taxonomy): Eukaryota > Metazoa > Chordata > Mammalia > Primates > Hylobatidae > Hylobates > Hylobates moloch. The sequence continues at coordinate 12,163,792 of NW_026652295.1, read as the reverse complement.
TTTCTGACACCCTCTAGCTTGTTACTGGGATAGGGAAGATTTTTAAAACAAAGGAAACAAAAATCAAAGCCTGTCTTCCAGGCTGTGTCTATTGCCATTTTTATAGACAAAACCAAGATTTATTGCTTCTGAAAAACTGTATGATATCCTAAAGTTGTGAGAATAGAAGAAAGGTATAAGCTGTGATTTCACTGGACAAAGACACACTGACAAATGTCTCCCAACCATGATGCAGTGTAATGCAGGGCCCTCAAGAACAAAGAGTAACATGTCTCAGAGTAATGATTCTTCCCCCTAGAGAGCAAACCTAATAAGACTTTATCTCTCCCTGACATGAAACCCTAGATACACACCCACAGAGTTTAATTACATAAGACTAAAAGGCTAAGGGGAATAACTGAATTTACCTTAGAGAGAACTTCGGATTAAGAGAGGGATAAAATGTTTAAGAGATGACATCATTCTTTGAAACTCAAAAAGCATGGGGCTTCCCATAAGAGGTTAAGTGGTTCACATCTCTTTTGCATATATCAGGTCATCAAGTACATTAAGGAGATACATTAATAGCTCCTTTACGTTAATGCCAATGTTCATGAATCTCTAAATTAAGAGCCTTTTATGCAGTTCCAATTCAGAGTTAGCCATTTAAGGTAGCATTGGTGGAAAGTTCCAGAATCTGGTAATATTGTGCAACTGTTGTTTGCTTCTCCAATATGATCCACCCGCAGGAGTGAAGAGGTGGGCTGAGTTAACTTTCTCTTGCCTTGCCCATATTGGAGGGATCCTTCTCTTTGGAAGCTGAGTATATGCCCAGGAAATATTGAGTCTTTCACTTGGAAACGGAGCATAAGCCCACGGCAACCTGCTCTGCTCCGCTCCCCTAGAAGATGGACATACACCAGGAGAAGAAAAAGGACTTTTTTTCATGAAAACCTTTAGTTTCTTGTGGAAAGGCACTACCTACTATTTGGTGTTCAGTTAAGTAATAAAAGTAAGCTAGACTGGGGAAAAGGACAAAGCGTTTACATAGAGAGAAGAAGAAAATAACGGAAGACAAGGAAACAGATCAACCCTTTACCGCTTTTTCCAGAGAACTGTATCTTCCCCATTTTGGATGTGAGCTGTAGTTTCACAAATATGACTTAATTTGGGAGAAGGTGAAGGAGTTAAGTGGCATCATGCCCTGCCAACCCACATTCAGTAAAAAGGGGAGGATGATTATTTTCTTCCTTTCCCATTTCTAAAGGACAAAGTAAGAGTAAGCTTCATCAGCAATCACTGAGTACACGGAAACAGATTAATTTGTCACATTTGCTGTTTAGTAGCAGTGATGTGGCTTCAGAGGGAATGATCAAAACAGGTAAGTTTGGTGTAGGGAGATGCAAGTAGAGAAATTTCCAGAATATGAGGTTCTCAACAGAGATAGGAATCTTGGGAAGCAAATTTGGTACTGGGGAGGGGCAGTTCTAGGGTCTAGAAATAGAGGGAAAAGAAATAGAGGCACTATCAAAACAAAACAATCATTTGCATTGCTTCAGTTTTAAGAGGCCTTTTGAGATGTTTTAGAGTGAAAAAGCAGTATCTACAGGTTGTTAAATTTTTTTCCAAAACTGCAAACAGTGTGGTGGCCCTCCTTATGGCATGGGGGTGTTTCTATATTGAACTGTAACTCAAAGCAAAGCAGTTAGAACAGATTCTTGAGCATGATTCTTAATTGTCTGCATGAGAGACTGTATCATTACAATGACAGTTGGCACCATGATGGATAAACACAAAGTACTGAAGCTCAAAATTAATCTTCATTTTGTCACAGAGGAATTTGCAACTGTGCTCAATTCACTTCAAGCATGTTGTGTTTTGAGACAGACTTAATGGAGGATCTCTCAAAAAGGACCAAGGATTTGGGCTCTTGGTTGCATAAAGCAGCCTCAGCAACTCAGAATCACTAATGGTGGGGGATTAATGTCCACAGAAGTGGAACAATTAAAAAATATTGTCTCAAGGGATACCCTTCAAGTGTTAGACTAACTGTATCAAGTATAGCTTTTTTTTTTCTTCCATTTGTAGAACATCTGGTGGGTGATGGCTTTCTCTAGGAGGCAATATATAATATGGCAGAGGTATAATACAGAATCTAAGCAAGTCCTGTGGTCAAAGCCTTATTTTACAGGTTGGGAAACTGAGGGGCAAGAGACTTACTCAAGTTCACACAAAACTAGGCAAAGCCTGATCAGGTGCAAGAAGAGCAGACTGGCTAGCTCCCAATTCAGTGCGCTTTCCAGAGAGTATCTGCGGCCTTTGCCAAATGACTAAAACAGCAAAGAGACATTTTTGGAGCCTCTATTCTGTGCCAGGCACACAGCACTTTTCGTAAATATCTTTGTTTAATTCTTGCCACAAGCTAATGAAGATCGGGACATTGAGGCACAGGAGGCGGTAACTTGCTCATGACTGTATGGCTTGTGAAGAAGGTGACTGGAAAACCCTGATCTTTCGATTCCTTCTACTTTCATCACAACTCCCTCAACACAGTGCAGCAAGAGGAGTTTGTACTCCAGAAATGGGCTGGAGCTCAGATCATGGGGCCGCAACAGGAAACATGCACTAGAAATTGCCGCTTCCTTAGGGGACACAAGAGAACAGAAATTCCACCTGACACCCAGGAGCTAAAACCAGGGTAAAGTTAAAGGAGGGATGTGTCTTCACAGGGAATATGGAACAGAAGGAGCTGGACTGAGAATGAACAGCAGTGCTCAGAACTGGGCATCCACTGATGCTTCTTAAACTAAGGTGCTTATGAATCCCCTGGGCAGCTTGTCAAAATGCAGATTCTGATTCAGTAGGTCTGGGGTGAGGTCCTGAGATCCTGTGTTCCTAGCAAGCTCCCCAAGGATGCTGATGCTGCTGGCCTGTGGGCCACACTCGGAGTGGCAAGGCTCTGATAATTTTCTTCTTCTGAACCTCTAGAGCACTAGTTCCAGTGGTGACTTGCACCTAGTGTTGGCCTTCATCCAGCTGTTCTTAGTTTTTGATGCAGTCTCTGGCCCGATTGTACAGTTTAGTTTACTAGTAAGAGAGGGACAGGCGGAAACTACAGAGTGACTTTTCCAAGACTATTATCACAGGAAGGGCTCTGAGCCTCTGCTAAGGGGCTGGTTGGTCATTAGCAGTTTGGGATGGCAGGAGCACACTCACACACTCTGGATGCAACCTTGTCTAATGGGAGAGGGACTTGGTGTCTCTAAACTGTTAGACTGTGGTCTGCTGATGACTCAGATAATTGGAAAGAATGCAGTAGAGTAGTGGTTCCTAAACCATGAGAATCTGGCAAAAGCTCTGCCCGCTCAGCCCAGAAAACTGCACACATATGTAAAGTTTTCCAGATAATTTCAAGGCGTTCATAGACCCCCCTAAAGCTGGTTCATGAAGCTAAGGTTAAGTATAAGGCCCTTCAACTCTAAAAGAGCTCTCAGAACTTGTGTGTGAAACCAATATCCTAGCACACATTTAGACAACATACGTTTATAAAAACAAAAATGAGTTTCAGTAAAGTGCAATTTGTAAATATTTAAACACTTGTTGAAGAGATGATTGGGGCTTGCTGTCTGTTTTTTTCTCTCTCTGTGCATCCTTAATACCTAAGATTCACCAAGTTGTAAAAAATAATTTGAATTTTTAATTGTTTTTACTATCTCCCAGTTGACAAAGCTTCACAACCAATTAGAGAAATAAATTGGCCTAATGAATTAATTATTAAAATCCACCTCTGCTGTTGCTGCCTCGGTCACGCTCATGCATATTCAAGGTGCTCCCTCTCCTCGATGGTTTAAACACAGCTGAAGAGGCCTTCTTCTCTGAGGATTGCCAGGCCATGAAAGAAAATTGCTTATGGGCTTCAATTTGATGAAAGTCCAATTACACACCGCTGAAGTGCGAAGGGAATTTCTGTCATAAGTCTCTCTTTTGAGTCCTAACAAACATGCGATTTCAAACACAGGAAACCACGAGCAAGGGTCTGTTTGGCCTACTCTGAAATGTTGTGCTCGAATCACTAACATATCAGCAGAGAATGGAGAAAGGCATGAGGATGGGAAGTAAGGAGCCTGCAGACAGCAGGGCTGAATAAGCTAGGGGCGTTCACGAGCTTTCCGAGAGACAACTCAGTGTAGTGCAGAAACACTGGGCTTGGGGTCAGGAATTTGGATCCTAGACCTTGTTGGGTGGTTTATTTGCTTTATAAACTTAGGCTAGACACTTCGCTTCTTTTAAACTTAATTTTCAGATCAGTAGCATAAGGTTAATAATTCCTTTATCTTAGCGCTGTTACAAGGACTCCATGCAATCACACACTTAAAATATCAAACCTGGTGCTTTGTTCCTGTTTAAAAAAATGTTAGCACTTTAGCCACAAAAAGAAATGAAGCACTGAGAACATGCTACAATGTGGATGAACCTAGGAAACATTATGCTAAGTAAGAGAAGTCAGACACAAAAGTCACATACTGTATGATTCCATTTATATAAAATATCCAGAATAGGTAATCTGCAGAGACAGAAAGGGGAGTGGTGGTTGCTAGGACTGGGGTGAGGGACAACAGGCAGTGACTGCTAAGTGGACACATGGTTTTCTTTTGGGGTAACGAAAACATTTTGGGACTAGATAGAGCTGGTGTCTGCACAACACTGTGAACGGACAAAATGCTATTGAATTGCACAGTTTAAAATGGTTAATTTTATGTTATGTGCATTTGCCTCATTAAAAAAAAAAAAAAGTAGCTCTTGCTTGTCTCTTCCCCAGGCACTCTGTAGATCAACTTCCTCTTTCAGAGAAAACAAAGGACCATGAATCTCTTTGACATCCTTAATGAAATCTTACCATGAGCTAAGCCCTGTGTCGGCTGCCACGGAGACATAAAGGAAACGGAGTATGGTGCCTGCCTTCAGAAAGTCTACTACTAAGTAGGCAGTCAGAGGCAGAACACCGAGTCATTTAAACAACAGTATCTGATGAAGACAGGCCCAGACCACAGCTGCTTCAGAAAGGGTGATCCGTGTGGGGTAGAATAAAAAGGCAAAAAACAACACAGCGTGGGATGTATTTGGGCTAACAGCCTCAAACTGGAGAAGATTTGGTCAAGATAAGAATAGAAAGTAAGAAATAAATCAAACCATATCTTTCTAAATTGAAAGATAGCAAACATAAAATAAAATACATCACATACACTAATCTGAAGTGCACAGTTCAATGGTTTTACATTTTTATATACCCTAGTAACCACCACCATGTCAAGATATATAGCATTTCCAGTAAGAAAAACGTGTATACTTTCAACAAGTCAAATTACTAAAACCCACAAGTTATTTTCAGCAATGAAACTATATTCTCCAGTGTAGCCTTATATAATCAAGGATTCATTTTATGTAATGGTTTTAAATAAACCCAGTGCTACATCTTGCCCATTTTCAATTGTATTTATTTAGGAGGTTTACGTGACCAGGAAAATTGTAATCTACATTTTTCAGCGTTGTCTTCAAACTATCACACTTCCTTCCTCCTGTGATTTCTGAAACTCCCTCATGTAATCTATGACTGATAATAAAACAAGCTAACGGAGCATCTTCCTCTATCATGCTAAATCCCATGTCACTTTAAAGCCCACGAAATAACCTAAGAAATCAATCTTGTATTGGACAGGCTATGGAAGAAGTCCTCAGAGCACCCACTGAATCTACACATGAGGCAAAGAAACATCTAAGAGGAGTGAAGACAGGCAACTGACACAAAGCCCGCCCATGAAGAAATGGACTGCTCCCCAAGTGTGCCCTGCCTGATACTCATGGGCAACTGGGTGACCAAGCAGGCTCTTTCTTGAGGAGTTAGAATGTGAGAGACATAGGGAGAAGACATACAATAGCATAGTGCAGGGGCAAAGAAGCACAGAGAAAAGGAAGTGAGAAGAAAGGAGCCGAAGCAGAAAGGAGATAGATATATGGAGGTAGTTGGTGGGAGAGGAGGAAGAAGACGCATGAGTGGTGAGAAGAGCAGAGTCAACCACCCCAGCTATGAGCAGGGCATACCTCGGCAGTCACTACCTGGTCACTATGGGGAGGATGCCGGAACAGAAGCCTTTGTTGTCACTTTCCGGCACATAGAGCAGCCTCCCTGTCCTGCAGCTGCTGAGACCTCCCAGGTATGAAGTCTCAGGATGGGGTCTCATGTTGGAGTCCCAGGATGGGGAACCAGAAACCCCATCCACTGAGAGAACACAGTGCATCTCTGCATCTGGAAACCTGAAGAGCTTCACACAATTCTGCCTTATATACAATTCAAAGAGAGTGTTTTTCTAGATGCCAGGGGATGTGGAGGGATGGAAGAGCAGCATAAATTATCTTAGGCAAAAACAAACAAACAAACAAACAAACAACAAGCCAACCAACCACAATGCAGAAACAAGAATACTTTGGCATGAAGCCAGGAGCAATTTTGGCCCCTTTGTCTCTTACTATCAGTGAGAAAAAAATGAGTTTAAAAATACCTAACTTTGAAATGTGTATATTATATGAAGAGAAAAATAATCCAAAGGTGACATTTCATTTTCAACCTACATAGATTTCATTTGATTAATTTCGTTCTGTAACCACCAAAACTGAATGTGAATAAGACCTAAAAGACTTGTTGGGAAGCAAATGTAACTATCCAGGCAATGGATCTATCTACACACAGATTTTAAGAAAATTTGGTTCATTTATTCCATAGTTTCATCTCCTAGTATTAGAGTCCTGGATACCTTCCTTTTGAGTATGAGGCCTTAAACTTTAATATCAAGATGATAAGAATTATTTTAAAATGTATTTATTGTTTTAGCCATTAGTTAGAATAACAGAATCATATATTTTGCTGTCCAAAAAAGATAATTTTTGATACAATTTATTTTTTATTGTTTTGGATGCAGGGAAAGTTCCAATCCATAGGCCTTCCATATGTATCTGATCTTTTAAGGACAATTGAACTATAGAGCTTACTTAAAGCATCATTTTTTTTTCTCTAAGTAAGACACCTGTGCTCACATCTACCATTTTATTAGTGGGCATAATATTCCCTAGAAGTAAATAGAAGTTTTTATAAATGGAGAAACTGAAATGCTTGTTAGAGGAAAAGCTGAATGAAAGAAGATCCTTAAATCTAAATTCCTGGGAACAGAGTTGTGTTTTGTTTTATCTGATAGAGTAGGGTTGATAAACAGGTTTCATCTCGCATGCCAGTTTGGATAAATGGATAGTGGCTGCCAAGAGCAATGCTATGAATAACTGAGGTTTCACTGGGGCCTCTCAGGGCAGAGTACTAGGATTGATGAGTGATATCTGTTGTGGGCACAGGAGTGGGGCTGGGTGTGGAATATCTATATTCCTGCACTAGGGTGAATGATTTTTTCAATGTCATAATAAAAGTACCTATGTAAATATCAACAATATCTTTTATTTTCCATATTACCAAAGCAATAACTTTCACTGTAGAAAGTTAGAAAACACGGATAGCTTAAAAATAAGACAGTACATGGCTGGGCATGGTGGCTCACTCCTGTAACATCAGCACTTTGGGATGCTGAGGCAAGAGGATGGCTTCACCCCAGGAGTTTGAGACAGCCTGGGCAACACAGTGTGACTCCACGTCTACAAAAAAATACACACAAAAAAACTTAGCTGGGAGTGGCGGCACATGCCTATAGTCCCAGCTACTCAGGAGGCTGAAGTGAGGATCACTTGAGCCCGGGAAGTGAAGGTTGCAGTGAGTCAAGATTGCACCACTGCACTCCAGCCTGGGCAACAGAGTGAGAGAGAGACTCTGTCACCCCAACCCCCCGCCCCTAAAGAAAGAAGAAAAGAAGAAGAAGAAGGAGGAGGAGGAGGGGGAGTGGGAAGTGGGAGGAGAAAGAAGAGAAGAAGGAGGAGCAGGAGAAGGAGAAAAGAAGAAGAAGAAGAAGAAGAAGAAGAAGAAGAAGAAGAAGAAGAAGAAGAAGAAGAAGAAGAAGAAAGGAGGAGGAGGAGGAGGAGGAGGAGGAGGAAGAGGAGGAAGAGGAGGAGGAAGAGGAAGAGGAGGAAGAAAAAACAAAAAATCACTACTATTTTATCACCTAGAGATGTGGCAACAACACTGATAGGTATTCTCTTTTCTCACTGAATTATTATTTTCTAGAAGTGGGATACTCATGTAGTTTTATAACCTGATTTTTTAAATCTTCATCTCATCTCATGAAAACCTTTCTATGTCACTTACAATATATTGCTTGTATTCCTTTGTATAAGTTTTATGTAGTTTTACCACTATCTCGTACATTATGATGGGTTCTAATTTTTACTCTTTTAATTACCCCAATTCCATAAAACATCTGTAGCCAAATCTTCTGGCAACATTATTAAATTGGGATAAATTTTTATGGGTGGATTTGTTGGAACAAAGTGAATGCAAATTACTTTCAATATGTACTGATGAATAGCCCTCCTGAAACGTTTCAAAAATTTATTCTCCACTAACTTTTTAAAAGTTAAAATATATATTTTTAAATCTATCCAAGACTGAAAAATAGTGCCCAAAGACTGAATAAGATTTAAGAGACTGATAAAGAATCCCGTTGTATAGATTAGTAATCAGTGCTCCAAAAACTGGTTTCTGTTCATCTGCTTACAATGAATCATATTAATGTCATATTAAGAACTATATAGGTGACAAAATACTTTTTTAAACATGAAGATATAATGGAAAAGTTACCTGCTTGTCATGAGTATACTGACTCATTAGGTGGACACATTAGGTCCATTAGACTAAGTGGAAAATTCAATCTCTAGATTACACTTGTTGACTGTAAATCTGCCTAAAATAACTAAAGCTGAGGTGTGAGTATCTAAATCTTTACTCTCCTCAAAGCAAATTCAACACAGTTTATTGGGCAATGACATTATATGAGACACAGTGATGCAAAGAATATTGAAACGTGATTTCAGCCTTTTAAAGCCATGACAATGCTATTGGGTGTTCAGGGTAACAGATACTAGAATAGATGTAAGGAAGCTCAAGATCTAGGGAGAAGAGGAAGCAACAAGTTATGCCTGTGATGCTCAGTGAAGGTTTATAAAGGAAGGACAATTTAAGATGGGTTCATTGGGCAGACTGGGTGGTATGAGAGAGTTTCGATCAGAGTTCTTATCTGCTCTTTGTAAGAATTTCACATGCTTCTGTTCTAAACAAAACAGTCTGCTGACAAACTAAACTATCTGAAGTAAGCACTGATCAGCAGGATCCTTCTATCTACTCTCTGCCTTATCTTTCTCAGGTCCTTATATTTCCTGGGGTTGGCACAATAATTAACATGGAGAATCAACTCCTCAGTGTACACTAGCATCCCTCTTGGTGTAAAATTCTCGAAAGTAGCACTATCTACCTCTTCAATGCCATCAGCCTGCTGGAGAATAAAAGGAAATGGAGTAATTAAATATTTTATTTTTTTCTCTTCCAGTTGCTATCAACATACACAAAAAAATCCATTTTAGAAAGATATGATTAAATAATCCAAATAATATTCATTCCCACATCCATTTATGAACTACTCATCGGGTACCCACTCTGTACTAAGTACTGTGTGAGATTTTTTTTAAAAGCCCGTCTCTATGAGATAATTAAGCACTGAAAAATCTATGAAAGCACACATGTGTTGCAACATCATCTTTCAGAATCAGGCTCTTTATGTTTTGGGAAACAGAGATTTGTTTGCCAAAATACTGTAGCATGGAAGGAAAAAATAAGAATCTTTGTGTTTTTAACCACAACAGCTGCTTTGAAAAAAATGTCATCATAAAAATAGTTATGCATGAAATGGTAATTGCTCAACTTGTCATCTGATTGCTAGATTAAAAACTCCAGATTTGTAATTGCAGCTATCATGCAAACAAATTCACAATTCTGAAAATATATGTCCTGCTGGCTGTGTTTTTTAAGGACAGCCATTTTGCCCACGGATTTTGATGTAAAGTATTTTAATCACCCTAAAGATTGAAATTTATAGCTATTACTGGTGAAAATGTATAATGCAGATCTGTTTTATAAAAAAATTATTGCTTCACTAAATAATATTGTATAAAAGATAATTTTCTAGCATTAAAACATGCCAGGAATGGCAGAAGTTATACTCTCTAAAAAAGGCTTTAAAACATTTGATCATAGCTGAGGCAGGAGGTCATTTGATCCCAGGATTTTGAGGCCAGCCTGGGCAACATAACAAGACTCCCTCTCTAACAGATTATAAAAGAGAAAATTAGGGAGGTGCTTAGTCCATAAGAGAGGGAATAAGAGCCTGAATTAGGATTACGTGACCGAAAAGGAAGGGAAGTGAAATTAGAGTCTTTACAAAAGTGCCTCATACATGATTGGCAACTGATACAATGTACAGTAGGAGAGAAAAAGAGAAATGAAAGTTTTCTTCCAGATTGAAAGTCCATGTGATGACAAAGATGGTGCTGATGTCACGGGACCAGAATAGAGGGAAAATAAATATATTTAAATGAGAGGATGGTAGACCGGCAGACATTGCGGTTGAAAATGGAGTCCCATCTAGGTTATGAAATGCAGATGAGGATCGCAGAAGGTGTCGATTTTGGAGGCAGGTATTAAAGCCTTGAGACTGGAGAGGATTTCTACAAAAGACAGTGTAGAGAGAGAACTGAATCAAATACAGAATACTGAGCTATATTTGGGAAAAAGGGGTAGGAGAGTGTAAAACTGGGATTTGGGAAGTGGGAGAATAACAAGAATGCAGCATTATGATATCAAGGAATGAAAGCTTCATGATAGAAGTTGTAGTCAACATGGTCAAATGCTGTTAGAAATTTGAAGATAAGAAAATAGGCCAGGTGTGGTGGCTCACGCCTGTAGTCCCAGCACTTTGGGAACCTGAGGCAGGTAGATCACCTGAAGTCAGGAGTTCGAGACCATCTTGGCCAACATGGTGAAACCTCGTCCCTACTAAAAATACAAAAATTAGCTAGGAGTGGTGGTGGGCGCCTGTAATCCCAGCTACTCAGGAAACTGAGGCAGGAGAATTGCTTGAGCCTAGGAGGTGGAAGTTGCAGTGAGCCGAGATCCTGCCATTGCACTCCAGCCTGGGCAACAGAGCAAGACTCCATCAGAAAAAAAAAAAAAAGACAGAAAGAAAGAAAGAAAGAGAGAGAGAAAGAAAAAGAAAGAAAGAAAGACAGAAAGAAAGAAAGAAAGAAAGAAAGAAAGAAAGAAAGAAAGAAAGAAAGAAAGAAAGAAAGAAAGAAAGGAAAGAAAGAAAGGAAAGAAAGAAAGAGAGAGAAGGAGGCAATTCAAGTTGACAATTAGTAGGTCATCATTATCTTTCAGAGAATACCCATTCCAGGAGTATTGTGGGGCAGACGTCAGAGATGGAAGTACAGTGAAAGGGAGGTGACTAAGTGGAGGCTGCTGAGTGGTGACGAGGATTGTTTGAGACTGGGAGAAGTGAGACAGAATTTAAAGCTACACAAATGTGTCGCACTCCTAGAAAAGTGAGGTAGGGAACTGACAATTATTTGAAGAATTATGACCTCACGTAAACCAGATTATTTTAGAAGACATTTATTTTAAGGAGAAGTTAAAGAGTTTGGCACCTAAAAATGTATTGTTAAATGAATTCCATACAATGTGTTAATTGATGAATTTCAAGTGTGATATTTTCAACGCACAGATGAGTCATTTCCTTCATGGTAAGAATTTCTAACTCAGCTAACAAGATAACTTGATAGATTTTAGCCCCAAACTTCACCAAAAAATGTTAAAAAGCCAAATCCCAGCAACCCACGTATAACCCAAAAGGCAAATTCCTTTGCAACGCATACATTGAGGATAAAAGAGGGGTAAAATTCTGAATAGTATATGAAGCAGTGATTGCTGTTTTGTACAATTTTGTAGTGGTAATCAGTAGTATACAATTTTTTGAATATATGTCTATAGATTAATTCTTGTCCATTTTTGGAGTATTTATTTTCACATATGTAAGTTACTAGTATGCTCAGTTGAGGTCTATTCAAAGTTTGACAAAATGATTTAATAAAATATTGATTTATTTATTTTGAAACAGGGTGCCACTCTGTCACCCAGGCTGGACTGCAGTGGTATGATTTCAGCTCACTGCAACCTCACCCTCCCAGGCTCAAGCAGTTGCTGGGACTACAGACACATGCCACCACATCTGGCTAATTTTTATACTTTTTGTAGAGACGTGGTTTCACCATGTTTCCCAGGCTCATCTCGAACTCCTGGGCTCAAGGGATCCACCCGCCTCCCAAAGTGCTGGGGTTACAGGTGTGAGCCACTGGGCCCAGCCTGATAAAATAATACTTAATAAAATTCCTATAAGAAAATGTTTTATATTTCAAGTAATCATTCTGTAATGGGACCAGCCATCTTCTTTCAGTGAATTGTTCCCTTTCAGGTGGTTAAGCCCAAACACTCTGTTTTAATACATCTCTGAGGTTATCACCCGCTGGGCCATTCCAAGTAAGAAAGAACATATGAGAAGAAATTAGAAAAATTTATGGGACAAAAGCCATCTAACATAAGTCAACAATGAAAAGAGCCTCCCATAAGTCACTGAATAAGAGGCAGAGTTGTTGTCTTCGATCCAAATATAAGGATGATTAGATGATTCAATGAGCAGATAATTCCATGGGCATTTGGTTTTAAACTAAAAAGGCAAAAGAAGTCTAATAGCCACAAGATGGTACCAGATAATGTTTTGTAGGTGGTGTTGATCTTCTCTGAAATAGAGTGAATTTAGTCATGCTAAGGTCAGAGGAATGGTATAAAACACCTCTAAGCCGAATTTTTCTCTCTATGCATGGTCTTGGAGAATTCTAGAAAAATGAATCCTATTCAGCCCTTTGCTGAGGACCAATTGATAATTTGTTACTATTTGGAATTTTGTTCTTTTCCCTGGAGATTTTCTTTCTGAGGAGATTAGAGCACAGGTTTTCAAATGGGGTGGGGTTGAGGGGCAACTTTGTCTCCCAGGGACACTTGTCAATGTCTGAAGAAATTTTTTTGTTTGTCACAACTGGGAAAGCCCTGCTACTGGCATCTGGTCTGTAGAGGCCAGAGATGCTGCTAAATAATCTGCAAGGCACGAGGCAGCTCCACTCCTTCACCAAATAATTATCCCGCCCAAACTGTCAATAGTGCCAAAGTTGAGAAACTCTAGATTACAGCACAGTTCAGAGGAATTTAGGAAAAAGAAATAGTTGCATTCCTGATATGTGTGGCTTTGTTTGGTAAGAATAAACAGGAATATTTCTTTGTCCTATTTATTCAAGCACATTTTACACTCTAAGAGTGCAAGAAGTATAGTGTAAGGTGAGGCTGCTTGAGAGTAGCATGGTTTTGGCACATTTTTGTGACCCTTAATTTCCTCTTCTTCCTTTTGGGAGGCCCAACCTGCTCTAGAGTGTAGTTTAGTCTTCCTCACCTTCCCTACTGTGTCTCCTCCTCCTTCTCTGTGAGGGGCTGTGGACTCAGTCAGAGGAATGGAGCAGGTGCAAGGATGAGAGGGGAAGAAGTGAAAAAGAGAGACCACCAGTCTCAGTCCTGCCACAGCCTCCTCTCAGCTTTTGGCTCAAGGGTGTCAGAGATCTGTAAATTATTGAATGCAGCGGGGTTGACACATAGAACTTTCAAACAAGAGAACCTGTCGAGAAGCGACACAATAATAGGACCAAGTAGAAGCAGTGTGCAGTGCTTGAGCAGTGCACAGATAAGACAGTGTGGCTTGTCAGCAGATCACAGTTTAACACACAAGCTTTGAAAGGGGAAAAGTTAGAGCAGCCTGGAATTTTAACACACGTGTTCACCTTCATCACATCATGGAAGGTGGCTCCTCTACAAAGCCACATACATTAGCTATCTTCGCATAGGGTTTTTATCTTGCCACTTTTGTCATTCAAGAGTAAGGAATACACTGAATTGATTTTCTTTTAAAATGGGAAACCAAACTCAAAACTTGCAGTCACTTTTAAAACGTCTTCTCTCGGAATAAAATGATGGAGATGAGAATCTTGGGTGCCAAGGGGCTTTCCATCAAGATTGTAAACACTGAGCTTAGAGAGGTAATCCATTCCTACGGAGTTAAGCTTAAAATTTTATATTTTATAGATTCCAAATTCACAGTTGTAAAAACATTTTAGCATTTAAGAAATCAGAATGTATCCTGTACCTGATGGGATAAAAAAGCATTGCGTCATAGTTTAATTGGTTTTCTCTTTTTTGGTGGCAGAGAAAATAATGGTACATCCTACAGTTGATGGCATTTTAGATTCAGTGCAATAAAGAAAATGCATTCCACATTTCTTAGAATCCCTCTGATCTGGCAGGTCATCTCTAATTGCTCCTCTTCTGATACTTATATATACATCATTTTTCTTGTTTTAATTTGTTCCTGTTCTGCTTTTATTTTAGCCTAATTATATATTCCATTTGCCTGCACACAAAAATGACTAATTTTGTGTGTAGCTTTTTGTTCCTAAGACTGTTCCTTTTCCTTTTACTTTATGGTAAATTGTTAATGAGGAGTATGAACTTATAAGAACTAAGAAATAATTGTTTTATTCAATAAGTTATTATGTTGGAAAAAGAAAAGCATAGGTGGAAGTCAGATCTACTCATCACCTTTGGCATTAACTGGCTATTAATGCCACTTATATTTATATGCCCTTTAAGTCATAGGAAAATTGAGCTACATATTTTTTATATAATAAAGTGTATTTACTATATAAAATAAAATTATTTTATATAATATGTAGCTCAATTTTCCTATGACTTAAAGGGCATATAAATTCAAAGGGTTCTGTAAGGTTTAATTATCACGCCAAACCTATGCAATTTTCTAAATTTGAATCAGATGAGGCTACCAATATAAGTAATGGTAAACAAGGTCATCAGAAGACAATGTCTGACAATTTATTTAGTCACTCCTCAGAAACCTAATTCCTGATTCCTATGAGTAAAGGCATTAGCTGAAATGTTGCAAGAGGACCTCAAATTCTAGGAATCTAACATATTGGAGAAGAACTGAGGCAGAGTTTCTTCTTTGCTCAATAAAGCTATATTAAATAATTTTCATTTGCAGACAGTTTTTCTTGCTTTTTATGTCAAGCTTTCTCAGCTTAATTTAGCCTCATTAATTCCAACCAAATCTCCAGATGATCTCTAAGATGCCTTACAGCTTTAAAATCCCAAGATTCTACTAAATGCTTCCTTCCTAAACTTCTACAGACTTCTTAGCTCCTTCTCTGCAATTAATTCCTCCCCCTTCTGCCATCCATACCCCGTCATAGTCTATCAGCCAAGCAGTGAGAATATTCTGTTCTTTTTTATTTTTATTCTTATGCGTGAACCCTTATAATCCCTTTCATGGCCCCTTCTGAACTTGCTCTAGTTTGCCTACATTCTTTTGATAATGAGATGGTCAAGCCATACATAGTTGGTTAGTGAAGTACTGACAACATTTTGCTCAAGAGAGTATCTGGCAACAATGCTGCTGGGCAGACTAGGAAGCATGTGGCCACTGTTGACCATCTCACTAACTTAACATGCACAATGAGGCTTTATCAGCAAGTTAGACTGTATTCTTCTGTGATTCATTTGCAAAGACCTTTTCAGCCTTTTTATAATACATTCCCCCTTCTACATTATTATCAAAATATATTAACATGCTCTAAATCTTTTTCCAAGTTACTTCAGCAATACAAATGATTAATTTAAGGCACATATCATTACATCTATTTTCAGCGTTAGTATCTTGAGAACAAAAATCAAAGGCCCTAAAAAATCCCAGTAAATAATTACCATATACTGTACTGTTTTCCCAATAACTTCATGTTATTTTAAAAATTATTAAACTCAAAAATGTACTGGCATAATTCACCATTTAGAAAATGAACTAATCAAACTGGCTTTTTACCTTACTTCCTTTTTTTCTTTTTTCTTTTGAGACAGGGTCTCACTCCGACACCCAGGCTGGAGTACAGTGGCATGACCAGGGCTTACTGTAGCCTTGGATCTCCAGGGCTCAGGTGATCCTCCGACCTCAGCCTCCCAAAGAGCTGAGACTACAGGCACATGCTACCAGGCTGTGCTAAATTTTATTTTACTTTTGTAGAGCTGGGGTTTCACTATGTTGCCCAGGCTGATCTTGAACTCCTGGCCTCAAGCAATCTGTCCTCCTTGGCTTCCCAAAGTACTGGGATTACAGGTATGAGGCACGGCACCTGGCTTCAACTTCCAACCTTTCTTAACTCAATATTTTCCAGATCGAATAGCTCACTCTCTTCATTATGACTTCCCTAATGAACTCTACACATATTAAAATTAGGAGTCACTCTGCTAACTTTAAGAGAAAAAACAATGGCATACAATGAGACATAAAATCAATTCGTTTAACTGGAGTCTAGGAAAAAGTTTGTAATAGGGAGAAAATACTGAAAAAATAAAGTTAGTCTCCCTGCATGTGTTGCCCACTCACTCTTCATCTTCTTGGGTTGTAGCCTTTTGGTGAAGTGCCCAGACTTTGAGATTTTTCTCTTGCACATATGGAATGATAATCGTTATATTTTAAAAATGAACTCTAGAGATTTACATCCTTTGAAACTCATTCTAACCAAAGAAAAGACTAAACATCTAGCCTAGAAAATGGTTGGATTTGAGATTTTTCTTTGCCATTGCTTCTTGCATATATGACTGTTCTATTTCATTTTTCTATGGCGTAATGAAATACACATGGAGTTTGAGATAAGAAGACCTGGGTTTGCTGTGCCTGTCATTTATTTATTTGGGTTTCAATGTTTTTAACAATATAATGGAAATAATAAGAATAATGAAAAGCTATCACACAGTGTTGATGGAAAAATTAAAGTAAATAATGTCTGTCAAAATTTTTTGTAATTGCAAAAGAGTGTAACATGCTATAGCGTTAGTGCAAAATTAGTTCTGGGTTATACCAGCGTCATCTTTCACCACATTTTTTCTATGTCTATTCATAGTTGTGAATATATCTGTAACAGTTTGCCCAGCAAAAATTCTATAAGAATCCACCTTTATTTCATTATATTCAAGGTCATACTTGAATATATGTCAGGTTAAAACATCACTGACACTAGATTATCATAAAGTCTAACCACATGGCTGTACAGCTTGGCCAGACTACCAAGGTTATTGACACATCAGAAATTTGTAATATGTCAGTTTCTAGCAATGGTGTCTGGGTTAGGTGAGGCAGGTGCCCTTCTCACTGGTCTCTTGTCCAACCCAAAAGAAATGTAATTTGTTTTTTCATTTCCTGTGAAATTACTTTGAATGTTGGTAAGTATCAGAGCACCTGGTATTGTGAATGCCTTTTTTTTTCATTTTAGCAGGAAGACAATATAGTTCTTTTTCATGAAGAAAAGTAATTTGAAAAAAATCTTGTATTTTGAAAACCTAGTAACTGGCTCTAGCTTTGAAAGCTAACGATGTCTCATTGACATATTCATCTTGATTCTAGTGGCATTACACACCAGACCCCAGCTGGTTCCTGACCACCTATTGTGACCCAGCTTGATGTATGACCTCGCCTTGCATCCATCCTATCCATAGATCATGATGACATATCCGATGGGTAAAGATCCTTTTATAAATCTTATGACTTGAGCAAAACTGATTTGAATCACATGTACCAAACACGCTCCGCAGAAAGGTCAAATTAAAAAATAGATATTCCTTTTCCCAAAAGTGACTAAGGTAGAATATGACATTTAGAAGTGTCACTTAGCCTTTTCACTATTTGACATAATCTTAACTCAGTGAAATGCTTTCATTTGCTACCTAGAGATCTTCATAAAGGAAAGAAAAGAGAACAACTTCAGAGAAGAAAGAATCTGAATATACTTTTGGGTGCAACTAGTGGAATTTGGTTCTTGGAGAAAAACAATCAACTATAATGAAAGAATAGAGAGAATGTTCCCTTCCACTATATAGATTCAGGCAAGGGCCATAAGCTGTTTGCATTTTGAAACCATATGAATTTATTCTAAACACTAAGTCATGGTATGCATCTTGATTATGCATCAAAAATTAAAAGCCAATTGAAAGCTATACTCCGAAAGATAATCCAGCATGAAAAACAGCTTCCTTTGTGATACCCTGACCTCTTCAGTGACCATCCAAAGCATACAGGACAAGTCACCACACCCCCACTTAGAAAGCAGGATGTGCACTCTTTCTGACAAACCTTCAGAAGTAAAAAGCCAGTGGCATCACCCAGGCACTGACTTTAAATTGGTCATTCGTTACTCAGTCCATTGTTCTATCATGCTTTGTTTACTTAAGACTTAAGTGGTGCTGTCTAGGCTGTTCCTTGAGTCTGGAATGCCTTTCCAATATCCACTACCTTTTTGAGTCATTAATCCCTTCAAATCTTAAATCACTTCTTACCTCTTTCCCTAGGTTTCTCCTACCATCTCATGCAGTTGTAATCTCCACCCCCCAAGTTCAATTTCACCTACACTATTCTATCATTGCCATCCATTATATTGGACGGCTCTCCCCCTGTGCTCATGTAATTAAACAAATATCCACTCAAACATCCAGATTTCTGAAGTGAAAGCTTCCTTTCTTTTTCTTTCTTCCTTCCCTCCTTTCCTTTCTCCTTCCCTCATTCATTTAGTGAATATTTATTGACGGGTGACTCTGTGCTAACCACAGTATGGTACCAGAAGATACAGTAATTAACCAAAGTCCCTCCTCTTATAGAGCTTATGTAGGAGTGTGTGTGTGTGTGTGTGTGTGTGTGTGTGTGTGTGTGTGTGTCTAGGAAATGGTGAGACATTGACAGTCCAAGAAAATAACCATGGAAATATAAAGAAATGACACTGTGTTAAATAGCGGTAGATATCATAAATATGTAATGCAAACTGAGAAGAGAGGGAGGCTACTTTCAATATGGTGGTTTGAAATGGCCTCTTTGATGAAGTGACATTTGAGATGAGACCTAAATCACAGAAAGAAGCCATTCCAACTCCTGTGATCATCCAAGAAACAAGTGTTCTATGTAGAGGGAACAGGTGGCACAAAACCCCCAAGGAAGAATGAGCTTGATGCGTTGACAGACAAAAAGGACAGTGTGGCTGGAGTGTGACGAGTGAGAAAGAGAGGCGTACAGGAATAGGTTGGTGTGGCAGGTGGGTGAGGCAGTCCAGAGTCTCCACCGGCCATGGGAGGGTGCAACTTACACGTGCTTTCCCCTATGATCCCACTGTACTGGCTACCTCCTCCAGCAAAGCAGCTATCCTCCTGCATTATTGTTTATTTCCTTTTCCTCCTAGTCTGTAGGCTCCAAAATACTATGGAGAAGGTGCACAGGAATGACTGCTGGAAAGAAGTAATGGATGAGTTACCTTCCACTTGCATGTCCCATAGGTAGAGCCACTGCAATTATCAAACTCTGCAGGGTCAGTCAGTGACAAATGTACGGATGACCAGATTGAAAACTCAGTGGAAGTACTTGCCTTTGAATCACTGCACAATACGCAGCCCATGAATGTATCCCTTTTGGTTGTTGATCTTTGTTATACAGTCTTTTCCCTGGAGCCACTGGAAGCACTTGGCTGCCCTTTAGCTGCTTGCAAGTGGACTGCTACAAAATTTGCAGTGGGTTTTTCATGTTATCAGTCTGTCCTGCTTCATCTATTGTGCACACCTAGACTAGGCATCTCCATTACTCCTGGAAGGCCTGAGGTTTTGCAGGATAAGTTCTCTTCTCTCCAACTGGAGTCCTACATTATTCACATCTCTCTCTCTCTCTCTCTCTCTCTCACACACACACACACACACACACACACACACTCCTAGGCTTTGGAGTTGGACACCCTGGGCCTAATGTCTAGCTCTTCCACTGACAAACTTTGTGTCCTTGAGCAAGTTTGTTAGCACATTTCTGAGTCTCAATTTTCTCTTCTGTAAAATGGAGGCGATAATAACTGCTCTTCAGTGTCTGCACACAGAGTAAGTGAGAATTTTACAAAAGTGGCCAGCACTTCCTCTGGAAATTAATGGGAAAAGATAGATATTAGTTGCCACTTTGTGTTTCTGCTTATCCGTTGCTATGGACTCTAGCTTTGGGGTTCTCCATCGTTCATCTGCCGCGTGGTCCAACAAAAGCTCTTTTCTGTGTGATGCTACCATCATTTACTGCAAACCACATCTCTCACCTTACTTCTGTCCTTAAGTGTCTGCAGAGACACTGCACACCAATGCCTAGTAGATATGTGGGGAATCTGACCTTAAAATCAAAGATTAGAAATCAAATTGGTTATCAATTAAAGACCGCAAGTCAAAAAATCAAAACATCCAAACTCAAGCATTCATTTTGCAGAGGCATCTTAAAGATCCATCTTGCTGTGCATAGCATTACTATGCTGATACTCAGTTAACAGTCAGGATAAATACTGCTGCTGGTTCAGAGTCTGAACTGGGAACAAGGTCTCATGAAATACATAGCAACATAGCAGACAGTCTGAGGCATCAAGCAGTCTTCCAAGTGGCACGCCCTGGGAGAAATATTATGTTTTATTTCTCAAATTGTTTTCATTCAAATTGGGCATTATACATAATTGCTATAAAACAAACAGCATGCCCATGCTTACGTAAGTCAAAGGGCACTCAAATATTGTAAAGGCAAATGCATATTTAGAAATGACAGCAATTAAATCTTCCTACCCTATATACCCCCAAATGTTATTCTTTTTCCTTCTTTCCCAAGTCCTTTCAACTTAACCTAGAAAAAAATAAATCAACTTCGTTGGTTTTGGCAAAGTTTCAGTATGCTACAGAGTTAAAATCTTTGGGTTCTAAAGGAACACAGATGTATACGTTGAAAATTTTCTAACTTAGAATATTAATTCTTTATTTACTTAAATTTACTGAATGGCCAAGAGTCTAATAAATTTTAAGAAAAGGAATTGATTCTTTTCTTAAAATGTAAGGTCTGGCTAAGAGGAGACAGTATTCTATCAAGACTTTGCCTGAAGAAAATTTTCACTCTGTTCCAAAAAAAGGTTAATACATTTGGCTAAGTTACCTAAGTATTTAAAAAGGGGAAGAATTAAAAAAAAAAACACCTCAAAAACCACGATGTTGTTCCTTATATAGATCAACTGACCTCTCTCAAATTGTTTAATATGTATGGGCACAATGAAAAATTCACTGATTCTGTTTCCATACCCTTCTCGCCCTCTCCTCTTCCCACATTGCTTGGTTGGATGTTACCTGACTCAAACAGTAGCACCTATTAATCATACATCCAACCTTCAGATGGCCAATTTTGTTACAGTCCTGTGGTTCCCAACTCATTTCTGAATCAAAATGTTCTTCCCTGGAGCATTAAATCACATGCACTTTGTGCTCAAAATGTCTTTATCCTTTTAACATAAATTAATGAATTTCCTGGAAAGGTTAAAAAAATTAAAATGCAAGATAATGGTTGTTATTCACATCCTTAATTGACACAGCTAGTTACCTGAGAAGGGCAACTTCAATGTGGGGCTCCTTGCCAAGAGTAGTTTACCTCTAGACTGCAAAGTATGCATGTCATTTGTTTTCAGTGGGATTACTAACTAGAATTTCTCTCTTCTCTCTCTAGGAAATATCATCTTGTAAATTACTTCTTGGTTTTTATTCTAGATCCTTGCTACTCTAAGTGTGTGGTCCACGGATCAGTGGCATGAGCATCACCCAGGAGCTTGTTAGAAATATAGAACCCCTGGCTCCACCCCAGGACTAGAAAATCAGAATCTGCATTTTAACAAGATCCTCAGATGAGTGATGTACACAGTAAAGTTTAAGAAGAAGCAAGAGTCTGTCCAGGTCATTTGTGACAACCTCCTGAGTGATGGCCCCCTTCTCTCTTCACAGCCCCCTAGAGTGATCTCTGTCAAAAGCAGATCTGGTCATCCATAACTCTTCCTACAATGCCCTCTGTCATCTGGCCCCTGCCTCCCCTCTACGTTCCCCACTCTCTCTAATCCCTATGCTGCTCACACTCAAGCCACTTACTCTACCTGTGCTGAGCAATATGGCAGCCACCAGACAAACAGTAGACACCACATGTGTCTGCTGAGCACTTGAAAGGGGGCTAGCACGAATTGAGACATGCTGGAGGTGGAAGACTCACATCGGATTTCAAAGACTTAGTATGGGGAAAAGAATGTAAAATACCTCTTGAAGTTTTTATGCCGATGACATGTTGAAATGATACTATTTTAGATATATATCAGGCTAAGTAAAATGTAGTATCAAAATTAATTCCAACTGTTCTCTTTTACTTTTTCTAATGTGGCTAGTCGAAAAGGTAAAGTTTCATGAATTTCGATTGCATAGGGCTGCTCTATGCCCAGCATATTCAGGCTCATGATCTGCTTGGGCAGTTCCCTTGGTTTGGAATTATCCTCCTTACCCTGTCTGCCTGGCAAATTTCTTCCCCATCCAAGTACTTCCTCTGCTTTCCCTGGCACCTCCTTTCAGGAGAAAGCAAGGATGCACTTAACACTTCAGCAGTAACTCCACTGTATTTTTACAAAATGGTATCATAGTCACCTGTTCATAGTTTGATCTCTCTTCCTAGATTAATTAATCTATGACTTAAAGGAAGAAGAAGGGGTCTCACATTCGAGGGTCTACTATGTGTGCAAAGTGCTAAGAATTTTACAATGGATTATGTTCCATTTTGTTCTCATAAGTAGGCCAAGTGGGTTGAGGCTCAGAAAGATTAACTTATTTATCTAAGATCACCCAGCTGCTAAGTGATTGAACCAGGATTTCAACTGAAAGCTCTCTGACTTTAAACTCTGCACCCATTGCATTTTATTTCTCTTTATAGCTCCAGGACTTAGCAGAGTGCCTGGCATTTTGTTGGTGCATAATAAATGCTTTTTGGATTAAATTTCTTTCTAGTTCACATGAATTCACACTATACTCTCACTCAGATTACTAGCTGCCATTGGGTAGTTTGAGAGGATGCTTTTGGAAAGTGATATTGATTACACTGGAAATCTGATGACTCACTAAAGAAAACAGAAACATGAGTCTATTTCAAAAGGCTGATTCAGAACATATATTTATCTATAGCCTTTGGAAAACAGAGTGTTATGGTTAAAACACCACTAATTTGAGAAACATAAATCCTGGATTCTGATGTGCATCCCACCACTAAATTCTACCACTAACTTTTAAAAGTCATTCTTCTTTTCTGAGTTTGGTTTCTTAATACAATCAGAGCTTACAGCACTAGGTATCTTCCAATTCAGAATTTCACAAAAATTATATTTTCTCTGTGATTTTGCATTTCCTTTCAAATCCTGAAGCATAAAGAACAACATCATTTATTAAATTTTCCTTTTGTTCACTTGATATACAAAATGATGGAGAAAAAGTCACTAGGACAGAAATCTTGCAATATCCCATTCAGCTAAGACTTGTTCCTTGCCAAATAGCGTTCTTCAAAAAATGCCAGTTGGGAAAAAAATAACAAATCTGAATAAAGAAAAAATATGCAAAGCTTTGCAGTTACAAGATTTTATAACCCAATAAAATTCAAGAATCGCTACTAGCGGGAGTGGTTGCCAACTCTCACATAAGGGAAACACTCGACATTTGCTCAATTTTAATTCTGAAACACTCATAAAATACTGACTTAATAACTTCCCATTCAGAGCACTTGAGAAATACCACAGCAAAGAATAAAAACATTAATGTGAACGCTACTAATAATTTTCCTTTTACTTAATTCTAACAGGTGGTAAGGGTTGATCATGTCTTTAGGGGGAAAATATAGCTTTGAAGATAAAATTAAAATGGCAAATCTCACGAAATTGACTGGAAGCAAGCAAAATGTAAAATCTAAGCAATGTCTCTGACTAGGAGGGAGCTTGCTGAAAATAGCAAGCCTGTAGGTGTAGTCAAGACAGAAATGCTTCAGAATTCCTTTGATGATTATTCCAAAAATAAAAAAGCTTCTCTTTAAAGCACAAACATAGTGGGAAACATCAAGCTTGAAGAATCTACAGCTCTATTTAATATCACTTAATCTTGAATTCCATTTTAAGGAAATCTAAAAAGCCTCAAAGTCCAAAAGACATACTAGGCCAAGTTAAATTTTCAGGATTTTGAACAAAAATTGGAAGATCATGATCACAGTGGAGTAGTTTCTAAGACACAAATAGCACTGAAATTTTCGCAACCCTGGACAGCTTGAAATGCATGGGCATGATTGTGAGGTCTATAGCATTGCATTTGAGTTTTTAGCAATAAAACCACTCTATATATTTTTATTTTTTCAGGATGATGTCAGAAATCTTCTTCCTTTTTTTTTTTTTTTTTTGACATGGAGTTTTGCTCTTGTTGCCCAGGCTGGAGTGCAATGGCACGATCTCTGCTCACTGCAACCTCCGCCTCCTGGGTTAAAGTGATTCTCCTGTCTCAGCCTCCCAAGTAGCTGGGATTACAGGCATGCACCACCACACCCGGCTAATTTTGTATTTTTAGTAGAGACGGGGTTTCTCCATGTTGGTCAGGCTGGTCTCGAACTCCCAACCTCAGGTGATCCGCCCTCCTCGGCCTCCCAAAGTGGTGGGATTACAGGCGTGAGCCCCCGCGCCCGGCCCATTTTCTTGTTTCTAACCACAAACTGTGGTGCAATTGCATTGATATATAATCATATACATATGAAAATACACACACACATATGTTTATGTCTACTTTCATATCCATACATATGTACCTGCATGTATACTAACATCTTCTTTGGGACGCTGTTCAAATGTCACATTGTCAGGGCTGCCTTCCTTCACACCCTTTATTAGATATCACCCATTACTTTGTATCCCTCTTGCTTTGCTTTATTTTCCTTCATGACTCTTAACACCAACTGCATATTATGAAACACATTATGTATTTACTGTCTGCTTTCCCCACTACGGTGCAACCCTCAGGCAAGCAGGGATTTTTTTCTGTCTTATTCGTTGCTACACCTAGAACAAGATCCGGACGCAGAGGTGATCAGCAAGCATTCACTGAAAGAACAAACACTTAACGGCTGTTTATTTTGTGGTGGAACTGTGCTATTAATTCTACACACAGTCATTCATGGTCTCGTATAATCTTCTGAATAAAAGTTGGTGCATTACTATATCCTTTTTAGAGGTGAGTCGTAGAGCAGTGAAGAAACTCTCTCAAGCATGAGGCTTCAAAGCCAGCCTGCCAGTGCATTTCACCACGCATCACTTCTGCCTCATTTCTCTGTCCTTTGCTAGGGTTACTGAGTGTGCATCTCCTTTTGCTGAAGGACTGGCTTCTTCACTCTGAGGACACCACGCTCATACTTCACTCTAAGGCTTTGTTCCGGTCGCTTCATTGTGGAGTGGGATCAGTGACAAGTTCCTGGGGTATTATTTATCTCTCAACAATTGGGCTGATCTATTTCCTCCAGTATATTCCTCCATCCCAGGGCAGGAAATAGGAGCAAGGACCTCAGATGGGCTCCTTAGCAACTATAGATGAGAAGGCTGAAGGTTGAGACTGCTAAGATCCTCATTCAAAAAACATCTCCATGTCCTCTAAAAACTTCTACCTGCTTCCTTCTCCTTCTGCAGACGGAAGCAGTCACACACTTTTCTGTGTCCCCATAGCATTTTGTGTAAATCTCTGGGACATTTGTCTTTTCTATTATACAAAATTGCTTACATGACTGTCCTCATCCTGCCACCTCCTCTGTGTATCCCAATGTATGACATATAATTAGTGCTCAATGAATGTGGGTTGCTTGATGACTGAATAGGATGCCTATTGTGTTTGCCTTCTCCATTATTCATTCTGCCTTCTTTTAATAACAGCACACCAATTTTAAAGGGGGGAATTAGTCTTTCCCCATTTGATCCAATCTCAACAGAACTGTCAATCAAGCTGTCCCACCCACCCATGGCCAAGGATCAGGCAGGTGACCAAGCTAGACCAGCAAGGCTCTCTTCCTGGAATTTCAACATTGAGCTGGATAAACCTCCTGATTTAGCCTGATGGCAGGGACCTACAGAGATGGATTCTAATCCTTTCCCAAACCTAGTTCTTCACTTTCCTTAAGATTCTCTGATCCATCCTATGTACTTCCAATAATATCCTCTTTTCCATAAATTGGCCATGATCAGTCTCTCTCCATTCACCAGCAAATATTTACTGAGCACACATTATGTCATCTTGGTTACTGAACAAAACAGACAAGGATCATTGGTCTAAAAGAGCTTACATTTTATTAGGGAGATAGACAATGAACAATGCAAAAGCAAGAGGGCTGGGAATGGGTCAGTCTGCAATTTTAAATAGGGTGGTCAGAGGAGGCCTTACTTCAGCAAGAACTTGAGGGAGGAGAAGGAGTGAGCTACATGATACCTGGAAAAGAGCATTCCAGGCAGAAGGAACAAAAGTGAAAAGCCTCTAAGGCACCAGTGTCCCTGATGTGCTGGAGAAAAGGAAACAGGTCATTGTGGCCCATTAGGGTGAGCGAGCAGGGCAATTCTAGGGAATGCCATCAGAGAGGTTAATAAGCTCCTAGATTATGAAGGGCCTTGAGGTCATGTGAGGATTTTGGCTTTTACTCTAAGTGAAAGTAGGAATTGACCAAGGGGTTTTGCACAGAGAAGTGATATGACCTGCCTTTCATTTAAAAAGGATAGCTCTGGTTTCTGTTTTGAGAATAGATGTTAAGAAAAAAAAATGGAATGGAAAAAAGTAGAAACAGGGACTTATTCAGAGGTTATCAGAGTAAACCAGGTTAGTGGCAATGGAGGTGGTAAGATGAGGTCAGATACCGGAAATATTCTTAAGGAATAGCCAACAGAATTTCCAGATGTAGGCAGTGAAAGAAAAAGAATAGTAGGGAAAGATTCCAAGTTTGTAGTCCATGTATGCAGAAAGATGGAGTAGCCATCGACTGCGATGGGAAACCTAAGGGTGGGACAAATTTTGGTGGGAATGAAGAGTCCAGGTTAGGATGAATGTTGGCCATTTGAGTGAGGATGTCAAAAAGAAGTCAGATGTGTGAGTATAGAGTCTGGAAGAGTGTTATGGGCTCAGAATATATATTTTGGAGTTGTCTCTTCATATATAGTATTTAAAAATCATAATAGCAATTGAGATCATCAAAGGAGTTGGTGTGGATGGAGGAGATGAGAGAACCACAGACCTGGCCTTGAGATAATCCAATGCTAAAAAAAAAAATCAGGGATAGGAATGAGGACTGTGAGAGAGGACTTGGAATAAGTAATCGATGGCTTGAGAGAATCTAACAGAGGGGGCTGTCCTGGAAACCAGGCACATGAGGAAGGTTTACCAATGGGGTAGAGGGATGGTCTGTAGTACAAAATGTTGCTGACCTGTCAAGTAAGACGAGGTGTGAAAATTTCACTTTAGATTTAATAGCATGGAAGTAAGTCATCAGTGATCTCGGCAAAATCATTGTCAGGGAAGTGGGAAGACAAAAACCTAAACCTGGGTGATTTAAGAGGAAATGAGAGCAGAGGCATTGTGCGCAAAACTGACATACAAAAGAAGAACAAAGAAATGGTGGTTATATCATCCAAATGACCTCAGCTGATGCAAATGCCATACATTCATTTCTCCTTGAATGATTTCTTCCTTTCTTCTCCAAATACTCTCTCTACTTCAGCTCCTACCTTCCTTTCAAAGTCTAACTCACATTATTCCTCTCATCTTGCAATGTTTGCATTGGCATTTATTTCCTATGCCTTCAAGTCTTCAATGCAGAATTTAATCAAATCTTCCTCCTCCTGTTACTCTACTGTTCTCTTACGTGTCTTATCTCCCTCCAGAATTATTAGATCCTAGAAGGCAGAGGCAATGATTTAGATTTCTTTTGTGTTCTTAGAAATGATCACTAGAATATTATGGGCACAATGGGCACCCAGACAAGGCCTTGGCCACTTTTCTCTGTCAGATTTATTGATATCCTTAAATAAATTAACTAATTTCTCACTTTACTAATATTTTGATAGGTAAGGATAATAACAACTATTGCAACATTAATGTTGGAATCTTTTTCCATCTAAAAATCAAAACAGTGAATCAAGGTGAAATAAAATTTTACAGCCCAATATATTCCCAGTGTCCTGATGAATTTATTCTCATTTATTATATTTCTTTCCTCTCCATCACCTATGAGGTCCTCATTAAAAATAGGTGATTTTGTATATCATCACTAAGTCATTCAAAATCCTTAGAAATAACTCTGATAAGATAATATTTCTCTCCTGACCATGGCCTCTAGATTTTCATTTCTGCAAAGCAAAGCCCTCATCTCCCTAAGTGGTACAAATTGGAAATATCACCATTAGTTACATCAGCTGATGAGGTAGGGAACTTGGGAAAGGAAGCGTGGGTCTGTGGTGCTCAGTTTCGTTTGTCGAGGTGTTTTTGTTTTTGTTTTTTTAAATTTGAGATTGAGTCTCATTCTGTCACCCAGGCTGGAGTGCAGTGGCGTGATCTTGGCTCACTGCAACCTCCACTGCCCAGGCTCACACTATCCTCCTGCCTCAGCCTACCGAGTGGCTGGGACTACAGGCGAGTGCTCCAACGCCTGGTGGATTTTTCTATTTTTTACTAGAGACAGGGTTTCACCATGTTGGCCAGGCTGGTCTTGAACTCCTGACCTCAGGTGATCTGCCCGCCTCATCCTCCCAAAGTGCTGGGATTATAGGCATGAGCCAAAGTGCCTGGCCTCCTTTGTTGAGTTTGCCTAAGGCTGTTGGGCATGGCCCCAAGTGCCCTCTTGAATACCAGAGCTTGGGTTGGGGCAGAAGCTGCTGCCATGGTCTCTACAATTTGCCACCGTACTCATCCTGAGAGGCTGGTTCAGAATCTAGGAGGGTCACTCTTGACAGGTAGCACAATTAAGAAAGGTCCCGGGAACCCATTGGGTCAGCACACCAGCTCTGGTCTTCCAGAATCCCTCCAAGAGCAGGAGCCGAACTGCAAATTAGAGCCACGCTGAGCTTTCCCTCATAGTCTCCCTAAGTTTTGTCAAAAGGCAAGTTGGAATAAATTCCCAGAATCTATCTCTGACTGTTCTTTTGATCAGCATCCTGGGAAACCATTTGCTCAGCACACATCAGAACTTTTCCAATCTTGGCCTCGAAGATACAAGATTGGCCACACAAAAGAGCCTTCTGCCTTTCACACTCAAGTCATGGAAAGATACTGTTTTTTTCTACGGAAGTATTTTTCTATGGATAAAGTTTAACTGTGTAGCACTGAAGTAAATATTCAAAATGCCTATGCTTTATATTTGCTTTTAATCTCATACCTACTTGGCTCTAACCTGAAATAACAGTAATAAGTTCTAACTCTAAAACGGCAACCTTATTAGTGGAAAGAAACCGGCATTAAAGGTTAGCAGCAAACCCTGATTCAGCCTCACACATTGTCCCAATTTCACCAGCTGTTTAAGGATGGGGTGCTCTCTAAACTTCCTTCGATTCTAATATTTTATAAGAACTTTCCATTCAAATCATCTCTTTTTCAGTTGGTTGGAAAATGGTCCTGACTTTTCATTGCTTCAGTGATTGAAATATTTTCCTTGGCAGTATTTTGCTCTGGCTTTAACAGTGTATTTCCTAGCTGCTCTGAATTTATATAAAACTTATAATTTTCCCACAGTAATAGAAGGTAGGGAATAGTGTCCTTGCTGCTCTCTGTTTCCCAATATTCACTACTATCAGTGATTTAACCAGGAGTTATGAAATATGTAATTTTATAGATGGAATATTTTTATACATGACTATGGTTTCAAGCATGCCTTGTTCTGCCACAAGGGGTCAGTTAAGTGGTTTTGAAGTAGAAGAAACAAAATGACTGCTTTTACCAAGCCTGATGATGACGGACCATGAAGAGCTTTGCTCTTGTACGTCTGAACCAGCTGTCATTTTGAACTCAACTTTGGAACAACAATTTCCAGGTCTCTAGCTTCTGTGATACTTAAATTCTTCAAACAGTGTGGGAAGAACCTGTCAGTTAATTCTGATTACAAGCAAACCTGAAGCACATACGCACAACCATTAACAATTCGCACTTTCCAGAAACTCAGAGAGTTCAATTTTTCCTCTTCTGCTTCCTCTTACTTGAGTACTGATTTCTGACTCTCAGGCAGACATTCCACTCTGGACTGTATTAATCTGCATATTTGATGCTTTGGAATTGATTGTTAACAAAAGATCAGAATTTGTATTAAGAATTATTTTCCTATTCAAGAGTCATCTTAGAAAGCTATGAATTTGTAATGCTAGATGTATACATGCACATGCATGAACGTG
This sequence comes from Hylobates moloch, assembly GCF_009828535.3. Lineage (NCBI taxonomy): Eukaryota > Metazoa > Chordata > Mammalia > Primates > Hylobatidae > Hylobates > Hylobates moloch. The sequence goes on along the minus strand of NW_026652295.1, from coordinate 12,133,345 downwards.
CAAGAAACAGGAGATAAAAGAGAAGCTCCTGGTGTGGGGTTGCCATTAGTTCATGAGTAGCACGAGAAACCCAATTACATTCCTTTATAATTGAACGTTGTATTATGTTTAAAGCCACAAAAAGCTATCTAGCCAGGCCATTACTACAAAGTTCCCATTCACTGGGGAAGAATATGCAGTCTTTCTACTCACTATGTTGATATTTTTGAGTATGCAAGGGCAGAGGGAGAAAACGCATTGGAAAGAAGTTTTTATTTTCCCTTTGACTAATGGGTTTAACGTCTCAAAATGATGTTATTAGCACAATATAACCCTTGAAATTTGACAGGTCGGCTTTTCAAGAAAGAATTCCCTTGAGGAATGTCAGAATAAATCTCAGCAATAGAGTGAGTACATTCAGCGGACACACCCCACTAAATAAATAAATAAAGCTATGATGAGTGAATAATATAACGAATATAATGTGAGTAATGTAATACATATTATATATGGTACATATAACATAAACAAATGAATAAGCCATATTAGCAAAGCAAAAACACTTTATTCTAACAAAATGTGTTAGAGGGCACCTTTTACCTGGGAGATCAGGCCTGCTTTAATGATCTATTTTCTACCATGTCCAGTTTCTAAGAAACCTCTAACTAGTTTTGGAATGCCAGAGAGCCTTGACCCAACACATTGCAAAACTACTTTTGCTTCAACGCAAGAGAAGAAATCTGAATTTTCCTTCTGGCTTTCTTCTCCCTTCAGCAACTGGCCTGGCAGGTTTGTGGTGATTAGTCAACCTTTGCACTACTTCAGTATGTTGCTTTAAGACATCCAGGCATAAGACTTAACTACGTCTAAGGTTTCCTTCCTGAGCAAAACAGGAAAAAGCTCTGCCTATCCATATGTGTCAACCTAATACATGTACCTCCATTTATTATCTTCCATCACAGCTCTGCCATGGAGTGGAAATCGGACCGGTGGTGGATACAGCCAACTTTTCTATGACAATACAAAATAAAAACTACAATGACAGTTATTGTTGGTGAGGTTCAGTATTTGTCTGTATGGCAGCTCTGATGAATTGCATTTTTCGCATAGGTATGTTCTACATTTCTTCTTAGACTATACACTGCTAGGAGGAGTTCAATCTTCCTTTTCTCTTTCTTTTGCTGTAGTATATGTGTGTATGTGTATAAATATACAAGCATAATATATGTATATGTGTGTATGTATATAGATATATATGTATAATATAAAATATGGCCCAGCGCCGTGGCTGACGCCTGTAATCCCAGCACTTTGGGAGGCTGAGGTGGGCGGATCATCTGAGGTTGGGAGTTCGAGACCAGCCTGACCAACATGGAGAAACCCTGTCTCTACTAAAAAAATTAGCTGGGCATGGTGGTGCATGCCTGTAATCCCAGCTACTTAGGAGGCTGAGGCAGGAGAATCGCTTGAATCCAGGAGGTGGAGGTTGTGGTGAGCCAAGATCGTGCCATCGCACTCCTGCCTGGGCAACAAGAGAGAAACTCAAAAAATAAAATAAAAATAAAATATGTATAAATACATATATATACACGTGCGGATGTGTATGTATATATCATTACATATATGTGTATATATATGTATATATGCATATTTATCATCATATATGTGTATAGCTATACATGTAAGTGTGTGTATGTATATATCATCATGTATAAGTGTATAGATATATATGTGTGTATATGTACATATCATGTATATGTGTGTCTAGATACATATGCATATAGGTGTGTACATGTATATGTGTATGTGTGTAGGTATGTGTGTATATGTATAGATATATACGTATGCGTATATGTATAGATATATACGTATGCGTATATGTATATATCATCATGCATATGTGTGTATATATATGTATATCTGTGTGTGCATGTATATATTATGTATCTGTGAGTGTGTAAAGATATATATGTATGTGTATATGTACATATCATCATGTATATGTGTGTACAGATATATATGTGTATCTGTGTGTATATGTATATTCATCAAGTATATGTGTATAGATACATATGTATATGTGTATATGTATACATCATCATGTATGTGTACAGATATATGTGTATGTGTATGCATATATCATGTATATGTGCATATGTGTATAGATATGTGTGTGCATATGTACATATCATCATGTGTATGTGTGTATGTGTATATATATGTGTGTGTATATGTATATATCATCATGTATACGTGTGAGTGCATGTGTCTACCAAGCAAGCATAAAACTAATTGGTCTCTTGCGTTGATCTTCCCTTTCTCTGAATTTCTACAGCAATTACCTATAGTGCTGATATTTATTATTTCACTATTTTATTTATTTAACATGATACAGTAGAAAAATGTGGATTTGAAGTCAGTTACCTAAATTTGAGTGCTATGTCTAGTTACTTGCACTTAAGCCTGCTAACCTTTAATTTCCTCTTTTGTGAAAAGGAGTTAATAATTTCCAAGATTTTTGTATAATGTTTGAAATATGTGTAAAAGATCTACCATGCAATAAATGTTAACTGTTACAGAAGCTGCTGTGGTTTTATCATTGTCTTTCTTCACAATTTGATCAAAAGCTCCCTGAGGCTGAAAACTGCTAATTTGGAGTCCACCATGAATTTGCTCATCAGAGCGGCAAGCGTCTGATGGCACTCTAGAAATATATGTTTACTTGCCTTGAAAAATCCATATTGTTTGGACTGGAACTAAGTAAGTTTAAAGTTGAGGTAAACAGTTATCTCATAAGGACATAGGTGAAACCCATTCATGTTCCTTGTGCCCTCGTCACCTAAACATTGCACCTCAGCTGTCATTGAGCCTCATGTATTGCTATGCACAAAAGAGCAAAGAAATGTGTCTTTAAAAGAGCAAATTAATAAATGAATGTTATGAAATGTTGTTATTATACTTTGAACCAACATTAATCCAATTTTTTTTTTTAATGAAAGGCATTTGACCCTCATATAGATTCTGATCAGTGTATTCCTATACATCTGCCAGGATGCACCGCAAAAACAGTATGTGCCTTTGCACAACAAAAAGAGTATGTGCCTTTCATGCAATCTACCTGGGCAATGGATGCAGGGAGATGACAATATAACATGATGACTTGTGACTTGAAAACAGGGTTCTGACATTAGGCAAGTCATATACAAGCAAAGCAACAGGCTGTTGACAGCCTTTCACTTTCTGTCAACAGCTCAGTTATTCTCCTAACTCATGTAAACTGAAAGTGTTTCATTTGTCTTACTTAAATCACGATTAAACTAAACATACGGGGCCATAGTTCACAAGGAAGATTCATAACTGAACATGGTACATGTTTGAGTCCAGGAATAATATAGGTTGAACACAAATATTTATCTTTTTTTCGCCCCTCTAAATTTCCCAACTGAGTTTCCAGTGGCTATATATTTCATAACAGGATAGGCAATAAGGTAATTACTATGTCTACTTGAATAATTCTTTTCGATAGCTACATGGCCCCTCATTTCCCATAATCAGGTTGCCATCCAGAACCTATATTTTCTGTTTCTCTGTTACTTTGCCTGTCTAATTAATAGTAGTCCTCTTTTTTAATTCTATGGCTGGCCATTATCCAGCTTTATCTAACATTCCCTAAAGCCTAAACACATCTCGTTTTATTTCTTGTAAGTTGTTATTAGTTCTTTTCCTATAATTATGCCATGTGCCACCACAATCCAAGCTCATAAAATGTAAAATAATAGATTTAAAGACTTAGGTGGGAAAATTTACATTTTCAAGCCAATATTTCTATGGAAAACATTAATCATATCCCAAGTATTTGCAGATCTATATGCAAATATGAGAAACGCAAGCTGATTACAGCTTGTCCCTGTGAATACAGCCTCCTTATGGCCTGACACTATACTGGAAGGGTCAGTTAAGGTAACTGACACGTCGAATGTGTCCTCTCTAGACACTGGCCCAACCTGCTTGTCCTGCTGAAGAAAGTAGTCAGATCTAGTATGCTATGTAAGGTGTCACGTTCCGTGTCACGTTTTAAACCTGCAGATCTAATGAATTTGATCTAGAAGCGGCACCTGACTGCCAACCTTTGGGTTGACCAGAAACCCATGAGATGCCTTGATACAAAAGCTCGGCCTCCATTTTTTTTAAGTTTATCCCTGATGGACTGGGAAATGTTCTTTGTGGAAAACATTGAGGCAGACCAAGAAGCATCTAGGCCCCTCAGAAACATGGCAGACAGAGCAAGAGAGAGCACAGAGCAGAGGCCAGAGCCCAGGCAGGAGACAGCACAATTCCACTGCCATGGGCATTCAGGAATGAGTGTCAAATGGGTGACTTGGCCAGACAGGCCATCGTTTGAGTGACAGAGATCCTTGCCACACCATGTTCCCAGCTTCTTCTCCGTCACCGTGTCATGGTGTGGCTAAATGCATTCTTTTACTTGAGATTTTTAAAGGAAAATTTTAAAATAAGCAGTCGGTTGGTAGTGAGAGAAGAGTACACATTTACCACCCTCCCTCCCTCCAGGAGAAGGTCAAGACAGTCAGAAGCGGAACACCAAAGAAAAGATTCGGGAACACTCTTGCCTCTAACATGGTGATGTGATGGGTCCTGGAGCCCATGTTAAAGGTGTGTAGACAGTGGCTGATCTCTGCCATGTGACGTCTCCCTCCCCGTGGCTAGGCTTTTCATTAAGCCCCCGTGGATTAGGATGACAATATTGAGCCTCTGTTCCTTCCCAGTGGAAAGCCTATCTAACAGTGGACATGCTTAATGAAAATATTCTTTCAAAGTGGAAAACCCTAGAGCCCGCGTAGGCCCATTTGGAAAATAGTTTGCTAAGCATTTGAGGGCAGCAAACACTTCCTTACGACCATAGGCATTGATTTGAAAATGGCTCCAGTGCTAGAGATTCAGGTCCTGGGTGGAATGAGTATTTAGTAGTGAAGGAGCAATCACAGACCTTATCACTGACAGCAGGTGCACAAGTGGTCTGGATTCTGCACTGTAAAGTTATCGCAGAACAGGGGACTTACAGTGAAGCCAGAATCATCCCAGATCCAGCATGTGGGCGAAAGGAGAAGCTCAGCAGGGGATGCCTTTAGGTCTGTGCACAGAACACAGTAGGGACTCAAAACTACTTAAAGAATTTATTGATTTTTCATTCTTCAAGTTCCATAGGACCAGAGTGGGGAGTGACAAGGAATGGGCAGGCTCTGCTTCCTGAGTTGAAAAGAAGAATTTCAGTTTTTCACAAATGACTACTAGTAATTTGCCTGAGAATAGTATGACTGCCAAATTGTGCAAAAGGTCCTTCAGCAGCCTCTTCTGGTAGCTGAAGGGGAAAGAGAGAGGAAAGGAGAGCTGAGGGGGAAGCACTAATATGTCTCTCCCCATTCCTTCCCCCACTTCATCTGTCCTCCAAAGCCATCCAGCACAGAGGGGCTGACAGAGATGAAACATGAGTGGGGTCAGTTGGCACTCTAGTATTTCAGAAATTGTCCATTTAAGCTTTGTGTATGTTTTTAGAGTTTTGGGATCACATTCCAAAACAGTACCTGGATGCCTTTTTCAGGTGACCATCGGGCAGCTTGAATGCATGCCCTCAAATACAGGGCAGGCAGCTTAAAAAAGCACCTGGTTTGAGCATGTCGCTGTTTACGCTCAGAGTTGGTCATTATGCATGCAAATTGAGAGAGGTATTAGGGATGTGTACTAGGCTTTGATTCTTTAGGTAGACGGCAGCCCCTAGTGCTCTATTCCTTTCACAAGGATCTGGCAAAGATTTACTCTGTGATAAATGGCTTTAATCCACCAAGTAAAATTGCCTCTGCATAATTTTGCTGGATATGAAGTTTAGAGGAGAGTGGATTTACAATTTAAGCTCATAATTGCATAACAGTAATTACTTGTTTCTGTATGTCAGGCCCTGATTCTTTTATATGAAGGTGTGTCTGCAGAATACTTAGGTATGTACATGCACACACACACACACACACACACAATGGAATGGCTTCTCTCTCTCTCTCTCTCTGTCACACACACACACACACACACACACACACACAGAGAGAGAGAGAGAGAGAGAGAGAGGAGAGAGAGAGAGAGAGAGATATGTTTCCATTACTCTATCTTCTAGATATTGGGCTTTTATTAAGCACATACCTGCCAAATATTTGAAATTTTAAACAACAATAACAATAATACTAAAATATAATCAGGTTCTTGAGTCCCTAAATTCTCCTAAGCTTCCTGGTTTCCACCTCCAGCAGCATCCAGTTTCCTGCCACAGGTTCTTAAGACATTTCTCTCCTCTTTTCTCTAGGCTCGAGCAGGGTGAGCACACACATGGACCTCATCAAGGACTTGCATATTCAGAAATAAACTCGAACTAGCATTTAAAGCTCAGTGAGTAATATTCATGAAAACGGCATTACATAATTCACCATCACGTATTCCTACTTGAGATGCTCTATCTATATAGAAAGGGCTTTGCTTAAATTAAGCTACATATATATATATATAGTAAGCAAATGAGAATGTGAGTATATATAGCTGCATTGCTGCTGGGCAGCCCTGCCATAGAAGATGCCAAAAATATTTCTTTCTAGACCCTATGGCATAACAAAAAAATAGCCTTTTTGATAAACAGAAACTGATCAAGAAGGGGTCAGGAAACTTGAAATTAGGGTTTGATTACTTGGTCAATTACACCAAATGGGTTAGAATGGGAAGATTGCCATGAAATTAGGGAAATAAGTGGAAATGGAACTAATGGGTTAGAAGGTGTTATTTATTTATTTATTTATTTATTTATTTATTTATTTATTTAAGAAGAGGTCATTGGGAATATTTTCCCAAGGGAAATATCTCCCAAAGCTTTTGCCTTAATTAATAGAAGTAAATAGGACATTACAAAAAAGTTTAACTTAGCTAATGAGTCAATTTGAGAGTCTGGATTTCCTTTTTTGAAAAATTAAATGACTGGTGACTTTGCTAATGCTGGAAGCCACTGGGTATGCTGTCCCGTGGTGCTTTTGGCATGTCTGTGAACTCCTTAGCCACCCCGCTTTTGACCTTTGCTTCTCCGACTTTTTTATTTTTGAGACAGAGTTTTGCTCTTGTTGCCCGGGCTGGAGTGCAATGGTGTGATCTCAGCTCACCGCAACCTCTGCCTCCCAGGTTCAAGCAATTCTGCCTCAGCCTCGCAGGTAGCTGGCATTACAGGCATGTGCTACCACACCCAGCTAATTTTGTATTTTTAGTAGAGACGGGGTTTCTGCATGTTGGTCAGGCTAGTCTCGAACTCCTGACCTCAGGTGACCCACCAGCCTCAGCCTCTCAAAGTGCTGGGATTACAGGCATGAGCCACCGTGCCTGGCCGCTTCTCTGACTTTTTAATATAAAGTGTCTTCCATGTACAGTTATGCAGGATGTCATACCTGACATTGAGCCAAGGGCAAGTAGGGCTGAAATCCTGCCTGGCCCCTGTGGCTTAAGCCATGAGCCCTGGCTTGGGGCTGTGTCTGCAGGGGATGGGGGACCCTTTTCTAATTTGCACAAAGGCACAATGAAGGTTAGTAGTGACCCTGTAATATACTATATAGAAAAATCAAACTGCATTTAAGTGTTTTATGGCATTAAATTTCAAAAATTTGTGCTATTATGTAGAGACTACTCTTTCATACAGTACAGGTTCATAATAAGTTTTACTATCTTCCAAGGTACTCTTTTCAAACTGGTGTCCATGGTCATCAGAAATGGGAGAGAGGAAGTGCTTGGACATGTTTTTAAGATTCTGCACATTTTCTAAGGGATTTGATTTATAATACCTTTATGATTTTATTTTGATGATAAAATAAACAATCCTTTTGTGTGTAGTAGCAACAAGTAGTACAGGCAAGAATTAAAAAGTGGACTTAATAAGTGATTTATATGCACCAAGTAAATCTAAAGAATAAATGAAGACTTCACCATGTTCTTCCAGAAAACTACCACTCCAAACTTGAAATATATAGGCACGCTGAGCTCAAAAGCACCGTTGCCACAGCAGTCAGTACCATATTCACATTTTAAGCAGTAATTTAATTTCAGCCAAACAACATCTTCTGCCACATTAAATTAGTTTTGTTAACTTGATTTTAAGTGATTTTGTAGCCTATATTTGATTCTAATTTGTTTGGATTTTATGGTTTCATAAGGGCTCTCAGAATCAGTTTATAACCAGGTTTGTATATGTACATGCTTAACATGTTTGTTACGTCACATATGTGTATAACAAAAATAATTAAGTCAATGCCAGAGATACAATAATTCATTTTTTTTTCTTTTAAAAGGATCCACACCTGACTCAACCTTGAGACTTCCCCTTGTACCTCCCACACCACACCTGCAGCTTGTGAGCTTCTGTGGGGCCAACACAGTCACTGAGAGAAGTCATCCCATTCATATGCTCATACCAGTCAATAACTGTAGTCTAGATAAAGAAAAGGTGGGGCTGGGCGCGGTGGCTCATGCCTGTGATCCCAGAATTTTGGGAGGCCAAGGCAGGTGGATCACCTGAGGTCAGGAGTTTGAGACCAGCCTGACCAACATGGTGAAACCCTGTCTCTACTAAAAATAGAAAAATTAGCCGGGCACGGTGGCAGGCACCTGTAATCCCAGCTACTTGGGAGGCTGAGGCAGGAGAATCGCTTGAACCTGGGAGGCAGAGGTTGCAGTGAGCTGAGATCACACCACTGTACTCCAGCCTGGGTGACAGAGCGAGATTCTGTCTCAAAAAAAAAAAAAAAAAGAAGAAGAAGAAGAAAAGGTGGTATATATACACCATGGAATATTATGCAGCCATAAAAAAGAATAAGGTCATGTCCTTTGCAGCAACATGGATAAAGATGAAGGCCATCATCCTCAGCAAACTAACTCAGGAACAGAAAACCAAATACACATGTTCTCACTTGTAAGTAAGAGCTGAACACTGAGTACACATGGACACAAAGAAAGACACCTGGGCCTACTTGAGAGCTGAGGTTGAGGAGGCTGAGGCTTTTAAAACTACCTATTGGGTACTATACCTATTACCTGGGCGATGAAATAATCTGTACACCAAACCCCTGTGACACACAATGTACCTACATAACAAACCTGCACATATACCCCTGAACCTAAAATATTTAAAATATATATATATATATAACTGTTGTCTGAATAAACCTCAAATGTGTCTACACTGTAATTCTTCAGAAGTATGCAAGTGCTGATGTATTGAATAAAGTGCAAAATGTTTGCGTATTACCCAATTCTTCATCATTTCCAGCAATCAATGGATACTAAACATACATGCTATGAGCACACCACACACATTTTTGTGGGACAATTGAAAATTTCTAACCTTGAACATGAGTGTATTTTAAAATGAATGAAAATTATTGCTGTTGGAGCCTTCTATACACCACTATTATTTTGACTCAACGGAAAAAGGATTGTATTAAAGGTGGTATTTTGTAACGAGCTATATCATGTAAAGAGTCCTAACTAGTTTTCTGTGTTTGCTAAAGAATTGAAGACTCGTCCATGTTATTCTATCATTGAACGTCTTATTTCCTCAGTCTATAAGTGAGCAGTAAGAAGAACGTAAGGATCCATTTGGTTACATAACTAGTACTTGAGGTTTCTTATATTCTTAAGTTAGGGAAGATACATATAAATGATTAATGAAGATAAAAACAAACTTTAAAATAATACATCCATTCTGCTTAATCGTTAAGTGGGATTTTACTTAGGATATGTGAAATTCCAAATATTAAAATGGAGTACTAGGACTAATTCTAAACAACACAAGGCATTTCTGAGTTCCACTTAGAAGCTGAGCTCACATCTGCCCAATGACAATGGCCGTGGAACGCTCTGCAAAGCAGAGTGGAAGTCTTTGCAGGATGGTGGCATTCAGATCACCAGGGACAGGAGTGTCAGCTGCTGCGAGTGATTAAGTTTCTGGTTTACCAGAGGCTGCTGAAAGTACTGATTCCAACTCTCCAGAGTAAGCTTTTTCAGCGGAAGTAGAAAGATTATTTTCTTATTTTGGACCAAAATAAATTTGTAAATGGTAATGAGGAGTGTGTTAAGACAACAGAAAGAAAATTCTCACGTTTTTCTTCTATCCACAAGGAAAAGGAAAATAAAGACAGTGTTGGCTACATAATCAGCACTTTCTAGGCTGATGTGGATTTGTATATTTTTTAAAATATCCCATTTAAAGCCGAAAGATACAGAAATAAACTCAGGTTTGCTTAAATATTATATGCATTTTAAAGAGAAAACATCTTTAGACAGTAGTTTGTTTATTTCTTTAAATTTTCAAACATCACTTAAGCGTCCAGACTGAGGGGCCTCTTAAGACTGGAAGATCTCTTAGAACAAAGAACATGACTACATCGTTCACCATTATCTTTACATTTCCTGGCAGAATGCCTGGTATAAAGTAAGCATTTAATAAATCATTATTAAATAAAGTAATTATTTTTATTAATTTATGTATATAATTAATGAATGGTTTCTCATCCATAGAATCAATGAAAATGGTTGGTAATTTATCTTCTGTCTGGAGGTAGGTAAGCCTGGTTGTACAGTATGTTCCAGGCAAAACTATTGGCAAGAGAGAATCTTGGAATGTGAGATCCTCAAATACCAAGCTTCTAAAAAATATACTAGAGTTAGAGCAACAGAAGACCACCTGCTCCGAGATTCCCATATGTACCAATTGCATTTCATCCCATTTTGTATCTCATATAAATTTGCATATTTTCTCCACCACAATGGGTTTTTTATAAAGCACAATATTAAATTTTATTTTCATTTGTTGCTTGGCAATCAAAAATAAATGAAATATCCCAGGATTAGCCTTTGCCACCACGGTACAAATTTAAAATGTGAGTGGCACTGTGCAGTCACATTAGGCCACATGATTAATGAGTTCAGTGAGTGCAAACAGATGTATATTCTCATACTGTATTTACTACATTACTAGTTAACTATGTGGCAACAGATGGCCAGATCCAACTTTGTCTAAATAAATATTTTTTAAAAACAATTAAGATATTTATTTTAACTTTAAAAAATAAGAAGTGTTATTTCATTAGGGGTATTTTTTGAGAGTAGAACATTGATTTATCATAGAGTTACAAGTATTAAGGACCTTTTTACTTGAAAAAGTGAATAAAATGTGGTACAGCGTGTCTGTCTCTGAGTGATAATGTGTCAAAAAGATGAAAGAAGACTAGGTTCATCCTGGAAGGATGACACACTGAGGGCACTGAAACTTTCCCTGCTCACCCTCTTCACAGGCCACTCCAGCTAGTGAGGCCCTGAGAGGCTCCTGCCTGACATCCTCATCCCCAGGACACTTCACAAGTTGGACACCTCCTTGGAAAGAAAATAAAATGTTTCTGGTCCCTCAGTTCTAGCCATGTTCTAGAAGTGACTCAGGAACTTCATAGGAACATCTTACTTCATTTTATTTGGAAATGGCTTTGCCTTTTAAAAACTTAACTGGATCTGACACCAAGGCCTGCACCTCTTGCTTCTATACCCTTTCCTGAAAACTGACTATCAGAAGTAATGTGTCTGTGTCTATGGATGTGATACTGCATTTAAACATCCTACAGATACTCAGAGCCTTGACGAGGTATTGCTTTGAATATATTCAAATATGTTGAATATATTCAAATATTGGTCAGGCATGGTGGCTCACATCTGTAATCCCAGCACTTTGGGTGGACGAGACAGGTGGGTCAGGAGGTCAGGAGTTCGAGACCAGCCTGGCCAACATGGTGAAACCCCGCCTCTACTAAAAATACAAAAGAATTAGCCAGGTGTGGTGGTGGGCGCCTATAATCCCAGCTACTTGGGAGGCTGAAGCAGAATTGCTTGAACCCTGGAGGCAGGGGGTGCAGTGAGCCAAGATTGTGGCTTTGCACTCCAGCCTGGGCAACAAGGGCAAAATGCCATCTCAAAAAAAAAAAAAAAAACCAACAACAACAAAACCAAATATGTTCAAATTATTGATTTGAACATATTTCCTTTGAAGTATTGGGGAAATGAAATACATGCCTCTAGGTTTCAAGGAGTTTACCCTGCTGTTGAGAAGACAAGATCTGAGGGCACTTTACAAACTGTAGAGTGTTAAGCAACACTAATCATGAATATTATATACAAAGATAGCTACTAATACCAAAAATATATGAAAGGCTAAAATAAAGAATATTTCCAATACAAACTATGTATCTGTCTCATCTGGACAAAACACTACTACCAATATTTTAAATTTGATTAACTCTTTGACTTTCCAGTTGAACACCTTTATTTTTACCCATCTTACTCTCTCTTGTTCTTTTTCCTTCCAGATGTACTTTTTAGATTCCCAGAGTGAAACCCATAAGAACAAATCCTAAGAGGAAACTGTTGTTGGAGTTTAGAATATACTTTCTGGGCAGTAATTTTAATTACCAAATCGATTAACCAATCAATCCAAAGTGAGTGACAAGTATGTTCTAGCCTAGAAATGAAAAAAAGAAAAGATGAGCTCACCAAACAAGAAGTGATTTCTGACTTGTAGAATGGGAAAAAAATCAGGTATTTTTGTCAAAGTTTGGTATTTTTAAGCACAATATGAGAAGTAGATATTCTGGCAAAGTGAAATATCCATGTGGTTTTAAATATTTTTTTAAAATGCCAAGTTGATGCCTGAAGCAAATATTCACAGCTCAGATATTATGAGATCTTTGAAATCTTAGGTTTTATATTAGAATTGGGCCATGAGATTAACTGACAGCCTTCTGGTTCTATTACACGTGATTATTGGGGATAGTTTAAAGTGTGTTTTTCAAGTATGACTTAAAACTAATTAACAGAATAAGTAAAATTGCATTTCTTATACCTTCAGGAAAGCGATAAATTGTTTAAACTCTGAAAAATACACTAGTGAATCAGGTGAGGCTAGATGGTGTAAGTTACTTAGGGGAGTTAATTGGGGAAAATATACCATTTGTCACATTATTGTTAAAATATTGAGTTGACGCAAGGTGTGAACATCCCTTGGTTCACACAAGGGGCAACTCCCAAATGTGAAACTTCAGTTGTTGCATGTCCATTAAGAAATCCTGGCATCAAATAAAATTAAGCTGAAATTACCAGTCTTTTTATCTGGAGATACAAACATTTTTTTAAAAAACTCTGTGCAAAATTTTATTTCAGAAAAATGTGAACAGAAATCATTGAACACCAATGACTGGCTGCCACTTCTACAAAAGAGACACTTCTGCTGTGTGCTCAATCAATTCACCAGAATTATTCTATTCCTTTCATTATTTTAAAGGGCATATTTTCTTATTTAAAAGTCTCGTTATTATCACATCCATATTGTATCTTCACATAAATGTCTGGAAATCCTTCTGGATTTGCTAGAAGTTTAAATTAAAAATGGGAGTTGAAAATAGAGTCCATTTGTTATGATCTGTAATCACTTCTAACACTTTTCTGCGATTCAGCGACACATCCTAGTGCAAACAGAAACTTTAAACATGGACTATCATGTTTTATTTGGCATGCTTTATGCAATATAAATTAACATAGACCTTTCCATTTAAGTGCAATGGTAAGGATGGTATTTTTGATCAATAAGTTGTCGGAAGAGCTGATCTTACACTTAAGCTCAATTAGTATATTTGCTCAGTATTTGAGAATGATGAGACCCACCCCCAAGTACCATTTACCTCACAAAAAAAGTCAAAAACACTGCAGAAGGGGACCATATGGTCTGAGTACTATGGGAGAGAAAATGTTACTTAACAGATGAATGCAGGAGAAAGGCCATTGTGCAGAGTAAAGTAGGCACAAAATATCTTTAAAATAAATCTAGGCAAAAGAAAATCTCCACAGAAAGAGGATAATTGCCCATTGAATCTAGATATTTTTAATAGATTCCTTATTGCTATCTAAAATCATCAAATCTGTTCTCTCCCCTTATGAAAAGTATATATGTAACATATGTATAAACATATCAAGAAATTACATTTGGAATTGGTGCACACATAATTAATGCTGTTTGAATAATTCTGTGACAAAAATCAATATGTGAACCTGCATATCCTGATTTAGCATCTGAATATGCCCAGAACCTTAGAAAACAGGATCTCATTTGGAGAGCAGGTAACCTAAGTGGGGAAATCAGATTAGCCACACCTCTGTGAAAACAGAAAAACAAAATCAAACCTCTCTTGACATCTGTCTCCCTCTAACTAGGGCACTTGTTCTCACCTTTCACTCACAGCCAAGTCCTGGAATAGGAAATCAACTTTTACTGCCTCTACTTTCTCGCCTCTCTTGATTCTTCCACCCACGGAAACTGGGCGTCTATGGCTTGGCTGAAAGAACATCTGATAGAGTCACTAGCCATTTTTTCTCTGCCAAGGGACAGGAACATGGTCTCCCTGGTCTTTCTGCTGCATTTGAACCTGCTGTTTCTTCCATTTCCCCAGAACATCCCGTCCCCCAGCCTTGCCCTTGTCCACCTTCTATCCCTCCCCAGCAGTTGTGCTAGCTCCTATTTTTCTGCAGTCCTTTAAAATTGATGTTCCGTGGGAGTCTGATCCCAATTCCCTTCCATCTCTCCCCATGGTTTCCCTAGCATAGAGCTTCCTTAACTTTTTGCCATGTCATGGCAAATATAGGAAAGGGTGGTATTTTTAAGGTACGCTAGGGTAAAGCAATAGCCTGATTGTATACGGCAGACCCTGGTGTGGGAACTTGAGCTGGTCCTACTGGAGCATCCCGGATCCATACTTTGAAGGGATGCACACTTTGACACAATTCAATCCACTGAGCAAGAATCTTTGACCCAGATCTTACCTGCTTATGATTTTAGTGAGGATGAATATTTCTCCTGAGTTCCCAATCCATGTATTCACTGCCTGCTTGAATCCTTCACAACGATGTCACCCCAAGACTCCCCTGTGTAAGTGTGAGCTCATTAACCAGTCCTGTGAGCATCTGCCCCCTTCTCGGATTTCGGAACTGGTAAGTAGAACCACCAGTCTACCTAAGGTGGAAACTTAGAGGTCATCTACCCCTCTCCTTAATCCTTCATGGTCATTGTTTACTAGGTCCTGGGTATCTCACCTCTTAAAAATGTCTTATTCCTAAATTAATTTTCCATTCCTATTACTGCTCTAACTCAAGCCTTTATCATGTCTTGCCAAATGTTTAAGATCAACCCAGTACCTCCCTGCTTCTAGTTTTGGGCTGCTCTGATCCATCTTCCTCATGTTGCTATCATGAGTTTTTTGGAGCAAAAGCCTCTGGGGCCCTGCCTTGTCCAGCTCCCTCTCCAGTCTCATCCTCTGCACGTCCTTGCTCCCACAACTGGTTCCAGTCCTACCAGCTTTCTTGTTCTTTGCAATGTGTGCGTGCGATTTGCACTCATGCCTTTACACACACTCTCTCCTCTTCCTTTCTGGGGTTAAATGTTCTTTCCTGAAGCCCTGCTCAAGCATAGCCTTCACCAAGAAGCCACACTGGGTCCCCAGGCTCTGCTGGAGAGACTCCCCGTTTTTTGTCGCTCCCTCTGACCCCCAAGTACAGAGGCTGCTCAAGCTCCTATGCTACATCACATTCACCTTCCACACCTGTCTTTCCTCTCACGTGTGCTCCTCGATGGCAGAGATGTCTTTGTCTTGCCACGGCCAGTTAAGTGCACTGCAGATGATCTATGAACGTTTTTGAAGGAATACATATACAATCTTGTGAACCAGGGGGCCTTAAATGCCAAATGAGTTTTGTGCAGACTGTCTTCTCTGATTAGAATGCCCCTCAACTCTTGAAGCTCCTCCTCCATGTCCCTCCACACATGGCTTCATCCCTGGGAAATATCCTCTCATCCTTTGAGGACCAACCTCAGTGCCTTCGTCTCTGAAGATCCCTCGCTCTCCCAGACAGGGCCAGCCTCTTCATTTCCTGTGTCCAGTGATGCTTTGTCTGTGTCTCAACTATGTCACCATCTGTTTACAATCCCTCTACCCAGCCAGACTCATGTTCCCAAAAACGAGGGGCATGCTTACCTATCTTTGTACCCATAGTGTCTACACAGGGTCTGGGCATAGGAGATGCTAAATAGATGACTGTTGTAAAAACAGATGTATTAATACCTGGAGTGCTAGTCCTGCTATCCCCACTCTGGAATAATTGTAAAATCAGTTTAAGAGTCCCCATAATGGGAGGGCACAGCAAGGAGGCTTTCCAAAGGAAAGGGCAAGAGGACCTGAAGTCTTCACTGACTCATACCCTGCTTCCCACATCCTGTGACATTTCAAATCGCATCAGCATCCCAAACAGAATTATAAGTGACTAAACACTGGTATAGCACATCTTTTATGTGCCTCCTGAGTTAAATGATTTACCCCCTAAGTTGAGTTACCTAAAAGAGATTCGAGTCTTCCCAAACACAGCCTGAACTATGGCGTGGGACAAGTTGCTTCAGCCAAGGCTCGACTTGGGGGGTTAAAGAGATTTTCCTCTGAGCCTGTACACAGATCTGTACAGAAGGAGAAGCAACGCAAAAACATCGCCTCACAGAGGGATCTCACAGCTGAGCCAGCTGGCTCTGCTCAGCCCGAGTCTGTCTGTGACTCTTCTCCCAGCAGGTGCTGAGTCTCTAAAGCTTATTAGCATCCTGGGCTGACTGGGCCAGTGAAAATTTCCTCAGTGCTCTCTATGTACCCACGACCATTCTAAGACCTTTATTCATATTGCCTTATCATAATCCTCACAACTGTGAAATAGATGCTATTATAATATTATCCCCAGTTTATCCCAGAAGAAGTAAAACACAGAGGGTTCATCAATTAACTCAAGGTCCCATACATAGTGACGCTGTAGGTGGGATTCAAACCCAGTGGGCTAGACTCTGTAAAACCCACAGACCCCAAATCAAATCAAGACTGGAATTCATTCCTTTCTCAAAAAGAGAAAGAAGGTGAAAATGTTTTAATTTAACATTTAAATTTATACTTGACACATAATAATTGTGCATATTTATGAGATGTGATGTTTCAATGCATGTATACATAGCATGAATGACCAAATCAGGGCAACTACCATATCCACCACTTTAAACACTTATTTTTTTGTGGTGACAACATTCAAAATCTTCTCTTTCAGCTGTCTTAAAATACACAATACATTGTTATTTGCTATAGTCACCCTACTGTGTATATCCTCCTGTTTAACTGTAACTGTACTGATTGACCAACCTCTCCCAGGCCTCCCCAATGACAATCCTTGTCTCCTCTATGCTCCTCAGCCTCTGGTAACCACCATTCCATTCTCTGCTAATATGAAATCAACTTTTTAAGATTCTATATATGAGTGAGATCATGTTGATACTTGTCTTCTGTGCCTGGTATATTTCACTTAATATAATGTCCTCTGAGTTTGCCCATCTTGCTGCAAATGGCAGGATTTCATTCTGTTTTATGCTCAGTAGTATTCCATTGTGTGTGTGTGTGTGTGTGTGTGTGTGTGTGTGTGTGTGTTGTGTGTGTGTGTGTGTGTGTGTGTGTGTGTGTGTGTGTGTGTGTGTGTTTGTGTGTGTAGATAGCACATTTTCTTTATCCATTCATCTGTAGATGGGCCATTATGGAAAACAGTATGGAGGTTCCTTTAAAAATTAAAAATATAACTACCATATGATCCAGCATTCCCCTTCTAGGTATATGCCAAAGAAATGAAATCAATATGTGAAATAAATATCTGTACCCCATGTTTACTGCAGTGGTAACCACAATAGCTGAGATATGGGGTCAACCTAAATGCCCAGCTACAGATGAAAAAAAATGTTGCCCCTTCATACTAATTCACCCACCCAAACCCCTAAGGAAAGTAAAATCCAATCTCCATTCTAAAGGTCTCTCTGCACAGGATCTGTTATACCACAGGGGTTTGATGGTGATAACTGTTTCTTCCAGGATCTGTTTCTTAAAAAGGATTTGGGCCGGGTGCGGTGGCTCACGCCTGTAATCCCAACACTTTGGGAGGCCAAGGAGGGTGGATCACGAGGTCAGGAGATTGAGAGCATCCTGGCTAACACGGTGAAACCCCGTCTCTACTAAAAATACAAAAAATTAGCTGGGTGTGGTGGCAGGCGCCTGTAGCCCCAGCTACTTGGGAGGCTGAGGCAGGAGAATGGTGTGAACCCGGGAGGTGGAGCTTGCAGTGAACCAAGATTGCACCACTGCACTCCAGCCTGAGCAATGGAGTGAGACTCCATTTCAAAAAAAAAAAAGGATTTGATAGTGTTCTAAGAGATTGTCCCCACAGAGAAAGATGCTACTGTACCTAGTCATATCAAACTTGTCAAAATCAGGTAATTCTAGTTCCCAGTTGACAAACCTAATTATCCTAATGCACTAGGTCTCACTTTCCACATCAAAGAAAAATGCCAAGCCCATTATGCAATAATATTTAAGTCAAGTACCACTAAAAATTTCTGCTTGATTCATTTGTTCAGGTAGAATATGCTACAGTAACTTAAACAAGATTTATCAATGTCTTTTAAGTTTGGCTTGTCATTTTTCCTGGAATTCTCCATCCTTTGGCTATTTTCTTCATCAGTGATCTCCCACTCTGAATCATTTTCCTCTGTATGTCAGAATGCCCGAAAATGTCCCGGAGAGCTTTAAAACACACCAAGAGGGCAAATAGTCTCATGTATTACCCTACTCCATCTTTGGGCATAAATGTAAAATTCTAATCTGGTTTCTTGGTGTATGCACAGGTAGTCCTTTATGGTCATCATCAAGTCACATTTTCTAAAAAAGAAAGTGTAAAGGAGATTTCTTATGTCTCCTTGCAGCAAGTCAGGTGCTCACCTGGAACCCCCATTTCATCTACAGCTGCATTTACTCTAAGTTAGCAACGATTTGGAAAGCAAATCAATGAAGGAAACCTTTCTCTCCATTGCTTAAAAAACACATGTGTCTTGCAGAAACTGAAACATGATTTATAGAGGCTTCCTTTGGAAGGCCTACATATAATGACTTTCTTAAAGTTCTGATCTAGTCAAGAAATGGTGCTGAGGAGAATGAGGCTGGGGGAATTCTGAACAGTTGTTGACTTCTTGCTTCCAGATGCACCTTGCCAGCTGGCAAGCCTTGTGTGGGGGCGCTGCAAATGACTCACCATTTGTTTGATTGAAACTGGATTGCAAACAGAGTTAACGTATTACAGTGGCATTAGCTGGGAAATGTGGAAATGCTGCATAATATGTTGGGATGCTGACCCACCTGACTTATCATTGAATGGACTGCAAAAGGCAATCCATTTTCATCTTCATACATGACCAAAATACAATGTGAGGGGATAAAATATCTCCTATGAAAAATTGTTTGAATATGCCTATATCATATAGATTTATATGTATTCTAAAGATGGAAGCCAATTTTCAATAGACATGCTTACAGTCTTTCACCTTAGCCATACTGATTTTTCCATATTAAAATAGCAGTAAAGCAATAATAAAGTTACCTATCAACATGCTTTTAGATCCTTTGAAATAAACATTTGAACATTAAGTTGCCACATTAAATTGGTTGAGCAAAACCATTCTGATACTTTTCTTTCAATATTTTTAGCAGCAAATAAAACATGCCTAAACTATTTGTACGTGTACTTAGATAGTGCTGACAGTATGTCTATTAAATATCATACTCAACTCTGTGAACTGAGCACTGGTGTGCTGGTAAATGTTTAACAACCAACTCTCTAATTTACAGTTGCTTTTGCTGACTTCCACGGTGTACGTGTTGCCTCCATGACCAATTTCAAGCTACCAATATGACATCACTAATCTTGAAATTGGGAAGAGATGTGCACAGTCAGCTCTCATGAACCTAAAGAGTCAGCCCAACATACCCCTGGAACTAAGTTACTATGAAATTTCTAGATTCCAGGGGTTTTTCCTTTTCACTTTGTTTTTCTCCTCTTATGGACCTCAGAGTTCTGTAGGCCACAATTTCCTCACCTGCAAGACATGTTCACTGGAATAGGTAATCTCTCAGCTTTCTTTCTGCTCAATTCTTCAAATATCTTAATAATAATTTTCCGGCCGGGCGCAGTGGCTCACGCCTGTAATCCCAGCACTTTGGGAGGCCAAGACGGGCGGATCACGAGGTCAGGAGATCGAGACCATCCTGGCTAACAAGGTGAAACCCCATCTCTACTAAAAATACAAAAAGTTAGCCAGGCGCGGTGGCAGGCGCCTGTGGTCCCAGCTACTCGGGAGGCTGAGGCAGGAGAATGGCGTGAACCCGGGAGGCGGAGCTTACAGTGAGCCGAGGTTGCGCCACTGCACTCCAGCCTGGGTGAAAGAGCAAGACTCTGTCTCAAAAAAAAAAAAATAAAATAAAATAATAATAATAATAATAATAATTTTCCTTCTACTCATTGTAAGGCAGCCTGAGCATGACAACAGAATGAAAGAAAAATTCCGTTTCATCCAAGTTTATATTCTCAGGACATGGAGATGAAGGACAGCCTCTGAGGTGGAGCACATCATTTCCATTTCAGTAAGGTTTGTTTTTAAAAGTTCAGGTATCGTTTTCAGAAATATATAAAATGGGAGGCACCCATGATTTTTGTCACAGTGATGATAGTTCCTAGGGTCCAGGTCAAAAAGAAAAAAATTTCTGAGTCAATGAGGAGAAACACACTATGGTCAGGCTGTACCTGCTTCATTTCCACTCTGCATTTTCAAAATTGGCAAAATCAAAGGCATCCTTATTTTTGAAGTGTAGGGGAAGTAACATCTGGTGTTCTTTGCAAGAATTGCATGTTAAATCTTGCTTCTTGTCTAGGAAGTCACTTGGGAGGAGGCCATGAGTTGAATATTGATGAGGAAAAGCTAATGGTATGTATCATTGCAAGTGATATTGCAACCATAATATAACATGAGTAAAAATCAAAATAACCCTTTCTTTCCATATGACCTAAACACAAACTCTATAGAGAACATCAGGTCTCTACATTATTCCAGGGGCTGAAGGAGTGGAAACAGAAATGCTAAGAGGCCTGATGGGCTTGTAGGCAGCTCTGAGGGGACAAGTTTGTCTCTTTGCTCTAGAGCTTCTGCATACAGAAATTGCCAGAATAAATCAAGGACCAGATATATGAAGATGTTTGTAGATATTACTAGATAATGAAGAAGAAATCCTTTAAGTTTGGTCTAAAGATGGACTCATGGGGAAGTGGTCATTACCCTCATGCATTCTTTCATTCAATGAATACTCTTTGAGCACCTATTACAGGCTATGCCCTCTGCTAGCCACTGAGGATTTACAGGTGAATTAGGTGGACGTTGTCCCTTGCCTCGGAAAGGAAATCTCTTTTATGGATGTTGATATTTCTACCGATAGATTTAGTTGTTGATGAAATTGTTAACTTGTATTGCGTACATAGCAAGGTTCTGATGAATGTTTGTTAGATTAATACTTCATGCAATAAGTCAAATAAAAGATAGCAAGTCATCTTTCCTTATCACGGTGATACAACATCAAGGTTTTATGTTGATAAACAAAACTGAGCATCCTTCTTGCCTGAGTTGTTTGAAAGGTGCTTATAAAGCATTGACTATGCCAGGTACTTCATTTCCTATCCCCCTTTAACTAAATTCTCATAACTCTGAAATACGAATATTTCCATTGTATAAGTAAGCAAGCTACCATTCGGAAAGATAATAAACTTGCTCTACAATTGCCCAACAGTGTCAGAATTCAAACCCACGTCTGTGCCTCAAATCCACACTTCTGCTACTGCAATGCTTCCCAGCACCACCAAGAGCACTCAGACCATCATTTCATCTTTACCTGACCAGAGCACCTCCCATATGTATCCATGAACTCTAGACATTTTCTCCTTCTATGCATGATGATAGATTGCAAATCGGTGGGAGCCCCACTTCCCAAGGAAGGTTAGAGCTCCACCTTTTACTTTCAACACCACTGTTTTCATCTGCTCCTGACAGTAGGGCCTCTAAACCTTCACCACCATAAGGAATTTTATCCATATCCTAGGCAGGGCCAGGAAAGTAATGAAAGAAGTTTATGAGAACCCAAGCCTTGAAACCGTGTTCTCCCACTCAGGGGAGAAAAATAATTGAACCTCAGCAAGAGGTTTACAGAAATGAAGGACTTCAGGGAAAAAATAATAATGTTTTTATGAACCCACATAAATAACATGATTATTTTCTCTTAAGTCACCAAGAAAAACCACAAGATAAATGAAACTAGCTATAATTTAGAAAAGACACTAGACTGTGCTCAAGATTCATTGTGACTATTGGGTTCTATTTGAGCTTTTCAGAGGTTGACAGAGAATAAAGACCTGTGGCAACCAGCAACTAGAAAGAAAATTGCACTAGCCTTAATACACAGTAATACTAGCTTTAATACACATTTGCTCCACAATACTTTGTGTGCAGCAAATGCATTAAAAACTTGAATCAATGCACTAGTATTCATAGCAAGATTCTCATTTCCTTCTAGTTCTGAAGGATGAGTCTTGGCAGCAGAAAAGTTTTCATTTGTACATTAACATCTACTTCTCTACTTAGTCCTCTTCTGTGCCTTTTTATTATAACATGTGATTTTTTTTTCAAATTAGTGTTACCATTTCAACTCTGTGTGGAACAACAAATTTGGTATGAATGCCTTCTGCTTTGAGCTTTGGTATAAGGTTAAAAGAAATCACATATTTCTCAGTTGGGCTTTTTTTCCAAACAATATATTTTTATTAATTATTAATTAATAATGTTTTATTAATCACTATTCTTATTTTCCTTCCGCCCCTTGCCACCAAAGGTCTTAGTTAACAAAGTACTGTGATGGTTAAATTTAAACTAAATAACCAGTTGATTTTTTAATGAATCATGCATAATTTTGTGCAAATAAATTGGTGAGATATTGACATTACATTCATATTTGTGTATAAAGGGGCTGCTTATAGCTTTTACTTAGGATGAAACATCTATAATACATGAATCTGGCAACACAGCAATAGGAGGGAACTAAAGTTATGCCTGACTGAGTAATTATGCCGGCCTTGTCTGTGTTGGCTAAATTCAGTCACTGTTTCTTTCCCATCTCAATATTTTCACTTCACTGTCTTTAATAAGCAGAACCACGGAGGAGACAGAACACAGATCCCAGTAGCTATAACTCTGCTGAATTGTTCCTATAATTGGGTTTATAAAAGGACTCCATAGATGATATATTTCTTTATGAGGTAGCTTTACAACAGAAATTGTTCATACAGATCATATTATATGAGCCGCAACCCAGAGGCCAATGAAGTGAGTGTAAGGCTGATTTGAGCTTACTTTGTGTTGACCTGGTATTATTTTTGTGGATGGTTTCAGTTGGTCTTAGACTTAATACATGTTGCCATTTATTTGGCTGTTGTTTTTTTTTTGTTTTTTTTTTTGTTTTTGAGATGGAGTTTCACCTTGTTGCCCAGGCTGGAGTGCAATGGCACGATCTTAGCTCACTACAACCTCTGCTTCCCAGGTTCAAGCGATTCTCCTGCCTCAGTCTCCCAAGTAGCTGGGATTACAGGCATGCACCACCACGTCCAGCTAATTTTGTATTTTTAGTAGAGATGGGGTTTCTCCATGTTGGTCAGGCTGGTCTCGAACTCCTGACCTCAGGTGATCCACCCACCTCAGCCTCCCAAAGTGCTGGGATTACAGGCGTGAGTCATCGTGCCTTGCCTGACTGCTGTTCTATGAAACAAGTGGTGACATGGTTTGACTCAGATTTTGACAGTCAAGAAAAACAAGGGCAAATCTTTTATTTCTAGAAATTTAAATGTTCTTAAGATACCTGAAAGGACCTGACCTATAGATGCAAACATATATATCAACTTTTAAAAACAAAGAAGAATTTTCTAATCCACTAGACAGCAAACCAAGTGTCATTTACAGTAATTGTTGTCAAGGCTGCCTGGTTGCTTCATGGCACAGGGAGGAGTTCTGAGGTGAGGATAGAGTGGTATCTGGAGTGTAGGGACCATCTTTGGCTAAGATTTCAGAAACCACACTAATGATTTATTCCTGCATATTTAAAATGAACTTCTTACATGATACGTTAAAAGAAAACTACCTCAGGCATTTTACAGCTTGAAAAAAGATTCAGCCATTGTGAAATTTTGCACAATTGTAATAATGTATCAAGCATCTAATTTGCTCAAAGCCTATTAACCAAGTGTTATTTATGTCAAATGCAGTAAAATACAGCCATGAAAATCATGTGAAATCACAAATCATGGATAACAGAGAAGCAGTGACTAACCGAAATTTGGTGTGGTCTGCATTATCCGTCACAGCTCCAGCCCCAGACAATTGGCTGAAACATTTTACTTTTTTTAATGAATAAAATTCATAGCTTAGGAGGGTCTTCTAAACTGTAGAACTCAAAGACCAAATAAATAAATACATAAATAAATATGTAAAAACCCAGTCAGTCATAAATTTGCTTCTGCCTGTTCTATTCCAATTGAATAACTTTAACCTGGACAAACTGTTTCTAGAACTAAGTCTCCTTACACCCGGAAGGCATTTATAGGTCCCGCACCAAAACTGTTGGGAGAAATCACTTTTGTTATTGAAAGAGTTGCTTCTTCTCTGATTACAGCCAGGGTCATGAGCAGCTAGAGCAAGGATGTTGCTGGAAGGCAGCGTGGCGCGAGGTCTGGAAGAAATGCAGGGCAGCTGGCTTCGCAGCTGTGCGAACTGTGTCATTCTATGGTTTGAGTGGGAGGTAGTGAACAGTCCTAGACTTCCGCAGATTCACAGGGGATCTTTAAGTCTCCCCACTTCAGAAAGGAAGGTTTGCCTTGAACCTTGGATTGTTTTTGTAATGTCAAAACAAATAATTAGGGCATTCAGTTGGGGAAAGAGGGAGAGGGTGAAGAAAAGGGGAGAGGTGACTGAAAAAGAAGAATACTCCCTGGTTACTTGGCTGAGCGTCTGCCTTGGGCTAAGTTGGACTAGCAGCCTACGTGGCAAATCACATGGTCCTAGCAGGAAGTACAGTTGCTTCTACAGTTGCTTCATGCCAAGTGCCTTTTTGATGACTGTTATCAAGTGAAAAGATGAAGTGAGGTCAGGACCACACTAAGAAGTTAAAAATGTCTGTGACTCAAAAACACTTGTAAAATTCAAGCACTTTGTCTCTTACTAATAGAACATAATATCCTGAGACCATATTTCATATAATGATGAGAGTTGACAGTGGAAGCATGGAAATGGCTTAAATGTACAAATTGTTAAATGCTGGAGTCAGTGTTTCTGGTCTATTAGGCTGTATTTAGTTTTTGGCCATAGCAAAGGCAATGCTTTAGGGGAAATCAGTCTATGTTTCACATTTTTATTTTAGTGCCTTAGTTTTGCCAGAGCTAGACATCTAAAGCTGTCCCATTCACCCAGACCACATCTGTTTCTTGCCTTTGTATGGCACTTGGCTGTTGGCAAAGCATTTTCACATTTGGTTTGCAAAGTAGCAATGAAAATTAGGCAGAAAGTGTTATCCACACGTTACAAGTTTTAGAGGTTCAGGGAGATGATTCAGCTCACAAGTAGCAGACCTGGGTTTTGGAACAAGCAGGTCTCCAAACCCATTCACAGAATGCTTGTGTCCATTATTCAGACAGGAGAAGATGCTCCATTGGACTTTAGAAAGCTAAGATTCTGTTGTTTGTTTGTTTGTTTTGAGATGGAGTTTCACTCTTGTTGCCCATGCTGGAGTGCAATGGCATGATCTCAGCTCACTGCAACTTCCGCCTCCCGGATTCAAGCGATTCTCCTGCCTCAGCCTCCCGAGTAGCTGGGATTACAGGTGTGCACCCTCACACCCAGCTAATTTTTGTATTTTTAGTAGAGACGGGGTTTCACCATGTTGGCCAGGCTGGTCTCGAACTGCTGACCTCAGGTGATCCACTCGCCTCGACCTCCCAAAGTGCTGGGATTATAGGCGTGAGCCACCGCACCTGGTCTCTGTGGTTTTTGATGTGATCTTCTGACCAATATGTATGGCCTCCCAAACTGGAAGGTTGTGTTCTATTTCTCCTCCCCTTTTTCTTTGCCTCCCTCTTTTCTTCTCCCTGTATCTCTTTCTCTGCTCTTCTTTTGTTCCCCTCCCCACATGACACTTCCTCTAAGTTCAGAGGATTATTGAATTTCCAGTAGGTCTTTCTCATTTCCACGTGGCCATTTGTAAGAGGTATTTCAAGGTTGATTCATTCAACTTCACTCAGAGGATGACCTATTCTTAACGTAAGTTTTCCTAACTTTCTAAGTCTGGGGGTGACTTCCTTTCTCATTTGGGGCTACTTATATTCATTCTGTGGTCTAAGTAGGAAGGATTGAATAGGGGTAAAATAGAACGGCAGGAAAATTTTTCTCCTTCTGTGAGTGTTTCTGAATTTGTAACTCATTTGGTCTGCTCTGAAGAGTAACATGTGGTCATCAGAAAAGAATCATTTTTTAAAGTTTTGGTAGAATCCTGGAAGAACAGAACAAGCATGAGGCAGAAGGAGAAACATAATGGACCTCATTCTCCACTTTGTGCTAACAAACGCTCACTATGCGTCAGGCATTATTCTAAGCACTTTACACTCATTTATTTGCTCTTTAGAACAACTCTCTAAGATGATTACTATCACTAGTCCTATTTTACAAGTGAGAGAACTGAGGAAGGGAGAGGCTAAATGCCTTGCTCAAGGTCATACAGCCAGTAAGCGGCAGAGTGAGGATCAGAACCCAGGAAGTCTGGCTCTAGGGTATATCCTCATAACCACTGTGCTACCTCTGAAAAGAATGGTCTTTGTCACTGCTCCTCTTTCCCTCTTTGCAGGGCCCATGATGACTTCCATGGTCCTAGGTCCTTTTGCCTTTATGGGTCCCTTTCACTACACAAAGTATCAAAAACTATATTTTATCACTGTGTGGGTAAAAAGACAAATATAATCCATGCGTTGGATTATATTCATTTTTTCCTTCTGACTGTAAAAGAAATTAAAACGTTTTTCTTAGCCCCTAAACTTATCATCAGTGTGGCCCCATGCCCACTGTGCCCAAGGGTTAGGTCGGTACTTACTCTTTGGGAGTTTTCTTTTTCACCTTGACTCATCTCCAGGTAAGAGAATAAATTTACCACACTCTCAGCCATTCAGTACCAAAGTAGGATTTTTTTTTTTTTTTTGCAAATCCCTTTTCTAAGTTTAGAATTAGCCTCGAGAAATTCACCAATTAAGTAAATGTTTTTCAAATTGTAGGTTGTAAAGTCATTTAGGTAGGTCATAATTAGCATTTTTATAATAAAAATATATTAAAGTGGAGTGGAGTGGAGTGGCAAGGGATGGGATAGGATAACGTAGAAAACATCAGAGTAATTTGCACCTTAAGGGTATTTTGGAGAATATTTTATTTCAATTATAATAAATATGTATGTGTGTTATGTGGGGTGCCATAAAGTGCATTTCTCACAGTGAGTTCCAGTCATATTTTTTTTTTTTTTTTTTGAGATGGAGTCTTGCTTCTTCACCCAGGCTGGAGTACAATGGTGTGATCTTGGCTCACTGCAACCTCTGCCTCCCAGGTTCAAGCAATTCTCCTGCCTCAGCCTCCCCAGTAGCTGGGATTACAGGCATGTGCCACCACGCCTGGCTAATTTTTTGTATTTTTAGTAGAGACAGGGTTTCACCATGTTGGCCAGGCTGGTCTCGAACTCCTGACCTCAAGTGATCCACCCGCCTCAGCCTCCCAAAATGCAGGGATCACAGGCGTGAGCCATTGCGCCCGGCCCCAATTTTCTTTTTTCTGTACTAGGGTAGGATACATTCCTAGTTCCATCCCTTCTTTCCTTTAGCAACGTCCAGCTTTAAATGTGACCCCATAGAAAAGCTGGTAATATAAGCTTGCTGTCTTGCGGTAAATCATGTCTATTAAGTATACAGGTTTTGAAGTCATATGAAACAGAATCCAAATTCCAGTTCTTTCTCTTATTAGCTGTAGTACCTTCACTACGTCATGTAACTTCTCTGTGATTTATTTCCACATGGATAAAATTAGGATAATAACAATAGTATCAATCTCAGGGGGTCATTGTGAGAAATAAATGAGAAAATGCTTATAATGTCAACTTAAATATTTATTTCTGGGCCTTTTTTTTATTTTTTATTTTTTTGGAGAAGGTCTCGCTCTTTCACCCAGGTTGGAGTGCAATGGCGTGGTCTCTGCTCACTGCAACCTCTGCCTCCTGGGTTCAAGCAATTCTCCTGCCTCAGCCTCCCGAGTAGCTGCGACTACAGGTGCATGCCACCACACCAGCTAACTTTTGGATTTTTAGTACAGACTGGGTTTCACTATGTTGATCAGGCTGGTCTCGAACTCCTGACCTTGTGATCTGCCTGCCTCAGCCTCCCAAAGTGCTTGGATTACAGGCGTGAACCACTGCCCCTTGCCCAGATCTCATTTTTAACCTGAGACTTGCATAACTGCTTTTTAATTTTTTTGTTTTTGTTTTTGTTTTTTTTTTGAGACAGAGTTTCGCTTTGTCTCCCAGGCTGGAGTGCAGTGGCTTGACCTCGGCTCACTGCAACCTCCGCCTCTCGGGTTCAAGCAATTATCCTGCCTCAGCCTCCAGAGGAGCTGGGACTACAGGTACACACCACCACACCAGACTGATTTTTTGTATTTTAGTAGAGACAGTTTCACCATGTTGGCCAGGCTGGTCTCGAACTCCTGACCTCAGGTGATCCGCCCACCTCGGCCTCCCAAAGTGCTAGAATTAGAGGTGTGAGCCACTGCACCTGGCCATAACTGCTTTTTAAATGTAGCCACTTGGATGTCTGATAGAGGTCTTACACTTGACACGTCTGTCTCTGAGCTCCTGACCAATCCTCCATGCCCCCAAATGATCGTTCCATCCTTCCTATTGCTCAGGTGAAACCTGTGAATTACTGCTTGCTCTTCTCCTTCTCTCACAACCTACAATCAATCCATCATGAACACATACTGACTATATCTTCAAATACACAAGGACCCTTACCATTTTTCACTGTTTCTGCTGTACCACGCTGATGAGCCGCCACTGTTTCTCTGGCTTGCCATCACAGCCTCCAAACTGGCTTCTCTGCTTCTTCGGTGCCCCTCTCTAGTGTGTTCTGAACTCAACAGCCCCAATGATCCTTTAAAAAATCTGTCAGACGGTGTTACTCCTATGCGCAAATCCCTGCAGTGCTCCACACTTCCCTGAGAGTAAAGTCACAGTCTTTGCAAGGTCTACCAAATTTTGTCTGGTCCCCATTCCTTCTTAATCCCCCTCTTCGTCTCCCTTCCTTACTCCTCTCCAGCCACACTGGTCTCCTTGCCATGCCAAGAACACTCTGGTTTAGGTCCTTTTCACTTGCTTGTCCTCAGCTGTCTCTCAGTCTGCTCCCCACCCCATATTGGCATTGTTCATTCTTTTACCTGCACTGAAGAACTGTGTTCAAAGCCCTTCCCCTCCATGTTGCCTATCTTGAAATCCTCTCCTCTTCCTGCTCCCATATGCCATACCCTCTTAGCCTGCCTTATTCATTTTTCTCTTAACACATCGACTTATAACATACAATACAATTTACTGATATATTCTAATGTTTTTTGCTCATAACCCACTTTTGGTAGTAAAAATATATGAAAGTAAGATGCTATTTGTTTTGATCACTGATGTATCCCAAGTGTCTAAAAAATTGTCTAAAAAAGGGCCCAGGTGGAATAAGAGAGAAACTCATGAATAATACAGGTTTTTCTGTACCTTTGATTAAACCATGATTTAATATTCGACCACCTAGTGGTTTGGTTGATAGAGATCTGGCAATAATGGCCTTTCCATGTCCACAAATGGCAAATGAACGTATTGATAAAGTTCAGAATTATCTCAAAACCAAGATGTATATTAAAGTCTCATCTACAGTTACAGCCCAAATATTTGCTATCAAAGATTCTGCTGCTGAATTGCTAGTTTAATGTATACAAATGTGACAAAAAAGATCAACAGACAGCCTACAGGCTTTTGCATCGCACTTAGATTCACAAATGTTAAACATCTACTAGTGTGATATTATTCCTGTTGTCCTTCAGTAACTGTGTAGAAAGTTATGCTAATCTGTCATCATTCAACAAGGCCATAAAATTGATTTTGTCTTTTATTTAACTACCCTTCATTATATAGAAGACTTGTAAATTAAAGCAATTAAAATGTCAACACTGCCCACTCCCCCACCCCGAAATCACATCCACTTTAGCACCTACCAAAGTGGGTAAGGAAAGTGAGGAACAAAATACGAAATATTAGAGTTTCTCTTGTACCATACAATGAAGAAAATGTTATATCAACTATTCTTTCAGGCCCTTACAAGACATTGGCTGTAATGTATGTCCCCTTTTTCACCCCATGAACTTAAGGAGAAAAAAAGTTCTACAAATTGTCTTCTGTTCCCACCTGAATTTTAATTCTTATACACTAAATAATGATCATGAATTCAAGTTGCATATGTCAAAAAGTGACTCCATAAATAACTTTACATTTTTTTTTTGCTTTAGTGTTAGAATCTATGTATGAAAATGTATCAGTGTGCCTCTGCTGCATTTATTATGATTGGTAGGTGATGAACCTGTCAGTTTATATGCCCGTGAAGAAAAAGGGGAAGAAGTTTCTTTGTAGTTCATGGCTAGGTCGGTGCTTAGAGGTTAGGATCCTTCTTTCTGTGAATTCCAAAGACATACTTTGTTGCTTTGTAGGATTCTGCCATTTAGCTGGTCTGCCCACATGTTTACCTTCCCTGGTAATCTAAAAGGGTAAAGGGGAAATATAGATCTTACATACCCATTTAAATTAGTTATAAAGGAGAACAGGTTATAACACTTGAAATGCCAATTAGGAGCCGAATTAGTATTTAGTTTCCTCACTCTCCATTTATTGCTAAAATTTCTTTAATATCTTATTCTATTATACAACAAATATCTACAGATCAACTGTATTAAGACTCTCATCCCTGAATATTCAAATTAAAAATATTTTAACTACTATTTTGTATATAAATGTGCCTATATAATAGAGATGCATTCTTCTTTTAACTCAAAAATTTCCATAACTTTGCTGTGATCAAATATTTTCATTCTTATTGTAATGAGGCTATTTTATATGTTTTATACAACGAATAAGACTATCTATAAAATCAGGTATAGGACGTATCCAGTAATACAGCTAGAGTTAGAAGTATCAGTTATTTTTAGATTGAATGGGACTTCAGAGACTTTAAATCCAAAACCCTCATCTTAGAGCTGAGTGAATCAAACCCCAAAAGGTTAAATGGCTTGCCCATGGTCTTAGGAAAGTGATGCATTAGAATCAAATTCTTCTGACTCTTGCCTCACATATTTCCTATAAAACACGCCTCTGTGGGATTTTATAGAGTTAAATTATATAGACATATATAGACAAACCAAAAAAGTAATTTACCATGTAGCCATAAGATAATTGTAAATACCATACTTACATGTTTAAAAATAATAATGATGCTCAGACCAAAGATTCTAAGAAAATTTAATTACCCAACACAGATTCTGCATTCAAGTTCTTTCACAAATTAAATATTTATGGGAAAGGGCTTCCCATTTACTCATAGTGTTAATTACAGCCATCCCTTGGTAACCATGAGATTGGTTCCAAGATCCCCTGCGAATAACAAAATGCGTGGATACTCAAATCCCTTATATAAAATGGTGTAGTATTTGCATATAACCTACACACATCCTCCTGTATGCTTTAAATTATCTCTAGATTACTTATAACACCTAATACAGTGTAAATGTTGGGTAAATAGTTGTTATATTGTATCAGTTAGGAAATAATGAAATAACACTTTACATGTTCAGTACAATGCAGCCATTCATTTTTTGAAAATATGTCCCATCCCTGGTTAGTTGAATCCACAGATGTGGAACCCATGAATGCTGAAGGCCAACTGTACTTACTTTCTTGTACCTTTTAAATATTCATTACACTATCTGAGATGATCTTCACTGGTACCATCTTAATGCATGACACAATGAGATTATCAGGTTAGCTAGCTCTAACTATATACAGCACAGAAGGAAGGAAGGTTTCCACACTAGAGGCTCCTGGTGAGCTGTGAGATCCACCATTTGAATTCTGCCTACCAAATACAGGAAGCAATACTTAAAAGAAGAGTTTGGGCCACCAAATAAAAGCCAGACCTACATGGTCTGCCTTCAATTTACAATCAGTAACAAAAAATACAGTGAGGAACACATTGGCATTCTTCAGTAAAAGAGTGAAGGAGGATGCCTATCAAAACCTTTAGGTTGGTGAAGCAATCTCAGATCAGGATGGCAATAATATTTACAATTTGCCAGGCCGGGCGCAGTGGCTCACGCCTGTAATCCCAGCACTTGGGGAGGCCAAGGCAGGTGGATCACGAGGTCAGGAGATCGAGACCATCTTGGCTAATACAGTGAAACCCCGTCTCCACTAAAAATACAAAAAAAAAAAAAAAAATAGCCAGGCGTGGTGGCGGGCACCTGTAGTCCCAGCTACTCGGGAGGCTGAGGCAGGAGAATGGCGTGAACCTGGGAGGTGGAACTTGCAGTGAGCCAAGATGGCACCACTGCACTCCAGCCTGGGTGACAGAGTGAGACCCTGTCTCAAAAAAAAAAAAAAATATATATATATATTTACAATTTGCCTAGGGACAGTTCTCATTGCTAAGTGATGATGGCACATTCTGAGCTGCCACTTCTCTATATCATGGGCCTCCATTATTTAGCTAAGCGATAAGGGTGGAAGAGAGGTACCCCGGGACCTAGTTTATAACTTCTTTTTGTAG
Organism: Hylobates moloch; assembly: GCF_009828535.3. NCBI lineage: Eukaryota > Metazoa > Chordata > Mammalia > Primates > Hylobatidae > Hylobates > Hylobates moloch. The sequence goes on along the minus strand of NW_026652295.1, from coordinate 12,100,336 downwards.
ACCCATCCATCCTTATAGGAAACCATAGCAAGCCAGTTCCGACTGCCATTGTCCTCTGGGCCTGAAAGGGGGAAAGAGACCAGTGAAGGCCAGACACAGCTGTCCTTGGTAGACATCCAGAACCAAAACAGATCTCAGCTTTCCAAAGAGAATAATTATGCTGGTGTTGACCATACTGTTAATTTAAAATCTCCCCCATACAAAGCAATTCTGATATATCAACAGAAGTTAAACCTCCTTATGATTAGAAAAGGACACATTTTTCTCAATAGTGCCTAATATTGGTTTTGTGTTTTAAACTATCCTAAATCATCACGATGACTTGCTTTCCTTCTTTTGATACCCCTTTAAGAAATATAAGATGTGCTTAATTTTTCTACTTACTTTCATTCACTTTAGTGTGTAATTATAGAGTTTTTCAGTTTCAGCAACTTCTATGTATCAGGTAATCCTCCATATACTGTCAATATAAAGATAAATAGAGTACACTAGCCCATGGGAAAGTACCTGCCAGATGAGCTGCCACTCTTCATTGCACTGACTGCAGTGCAGTGAATGAATGACCTCATAAGGCAGGCTACACTCTTACAAGATAAATGTCAGTGATGGGTTCATTCTAAGTGAGAATACAATTAGAAACACTTGCTACTAATAGTGTGAACAGACTCTTCTGTTCCAGGATATCCTTTTAACACATTTGAATTCCTTAGGGGAAAAATCCCTTTTTGAATGTTTTAATCTTTGATGTGTCTGGGTAACCTTTAACAGATATATTGACTTAATTTTCTTTTGCACTCATACCATCTTCAATCATCTATCAATGTTTGTGTCTACTAAATGCTGAACAGAAGTTAAAAAACTAGAAAAAGGACTCTTAGAAAAATAAAAGTCATGGTTCAGAAAATTTCTGTTATCTATGCTCTCATTTTAGCTGAAACTTGAAATTAACATCTTCATACATTGATGAAAGACCCACATTTTGGTGCTATTCTTTGACTGACTTGCCACTGTAGGTGAAGAAGTATATCCTTCACTCAAGCTGCAGAGTTATTTCTGAAATGATATTATTAAGTAGTGTTGGAGATAGGGTGTAGTTGAAAAATCCTTAAGTGTTTAATTAGTATTCAAAACGCCCAGTCCACTTTATTTGGCAACTGGACGATTAGTTTAATGATTTAGTGATAGCCAAGTAAAAGGAATATATGTATAGATATTCCTTGAAGCATTGCTAAACCTCTAAAATATCAAACATGGGTTTATGTAAAATTAGTGGTGTGGGAAAGCCAATATTAAACATAAATAGTTTAAGCCAATAAAAAATTTCTCTGGAAAGAGTAAACAATAAGTAATTGGGGGCAGGAGTGGAAAGAAAGGGCACAGGACTGCTTCCGTGCTTAAGTGTTCATAAATTGTGGTTAAGACGTAAACAAAATTATCTCTATGCCCAGATTATGTAATTTATTGGGAGTGTGCATGCTTCTCTGTTCAGCAATGCTGGTAACAACACTAATAGTTTAATTACAACTTGCTGCTTAAGGAGATAAACAAGGCTGTTTGCTTTTAAAACCAGGGGTTACAATTACTCTTAAATGCGGGGGAAAGGCACATCTGTGAGTGGATCTTACTTTGTTAGGGAAGCAACCAGAAACCAGCTGGAAATAAACAAGCCCCAGGAGTGAGCAGTTGGCGCAAAATTAGAGCATAAACGCCTGATTTGAGCAGCGGAGCAGTAGGCGTGATGCGTAGTAAATAGGCAGCAAATGTAGGTGGAGAGGGATGAAAAAGTTTTTGGTAGCCTGATCTTATGCATTTTCTTTGGGATTCCATCACAGGAGGGAAAGAATACCCATCCCTCCACTGTCCACCTTAGTCACTTCTCTGTCTCGCTTCAGCACCACCAAGGGAGGACAGCTCCCCTGACTGCAGTACAGAGCAGGCTGCTAATGCCCTTCCTCCTTTAAAAATATCCTCTGCATTTCTCTCTTACTGGTGTCTTTCTTGACACTTTACATTAGGAGTATTTTAAGGGACATATAGAAGGGACTGAGTGCTTGTCTGGCTTATTTATTTCCAGATGAAACAGAGATAAGTCCTGTCTGAGCCAATCTTTAAACTGGACTCCAGAGCAATTTAACAGAATAAAAGATTGCAAGTCACTAGGTTTAATCTGGTGACAAAGTGGCTCAATGTAATTAAGTAGTAGCTGAAACTTGAAACTCTTGTTTAGCACTTTATTTTATTGTTTTGTTCGAAAAGTACTAGTAGAAGGTAAACAACATTTAGTAACTGCTGCTTTGGCTCTGTTCCTCCTGGGCTAAGCAAAGGGGTCAATAGACTAATTTCCAATATCACTTGGTTGGGAAAACAATCTTGCTCCTAAAAGAAACTATCGGTCCTTTGTGAGACCCCTCACAACCATATGCTGAATCTGGAACACCGAAGTAGGGGATTAACAATTCCCAAGTGGGAACCATGGACTACTACAGCATGCCATAGAAAATGCCAAATCTTCCTAAATAAACTTGTCTTCAGCTCCAAAGTCAGAGGCAAACATTTAAGAAGTGACAAGATATACATGATTAAAACAACTAATCATCAAGACAGGAAAATTATATTCCAAGGCAGTTGGCCACTCTGGCACATTCAGTTACCATTCTTCCAGCCATAAGGGTATGGTTGCTTAGTCAGTGCATCTTGTTTTTCTATGCAGAGTTTTCTCTTTTGTCGAAACTTCTCAACAGGGCATAAATACCCATCATCTGAAGGTTCTCTTTGCTCCAACACATGCACCATGCGCGCCCGCACACACGCGCACACACACACATTTTGTTGTAGTCCCATTTCCAAGAGTTTAGTTTCCTAAAGCAAAAGGTATCATCTGCTTTTTAAACTTATTTTGAAAGGCAGTCTTCAGGAAAATGCCCTCACTTTTATTGTAGTTGCTAGAATAATAAGGGACCTTGGACAGGAAGAGAAAACAAACTAGGATGGAAGCTTAGGAGTCATTCAGAAAAGGCAGAGCTATGAAGTTAGTGGTGAACAGCTTCTTCCCAGTGATAGTGACCCCACACGAGTAAGGCACTCTAGAGGCGAGTTGGGAGCAGCAGCAGCAGCAGCAGAGGGAACAGTAGGTGCTGGGCTTTTCTCATTGAGTAACCTTCAGTGGACTCAACTGAGGCATTTTTTGACTCTGAATCCCTCAGTCCTCCTGTTGCTTTCCTTTCCCCTCCCTCCCTCCTTTCCTTCCTTCCTTCCTTCCTTCCTTCCTTCCTTCCTTCCTTCCTTCCTTCCCTGGCACCCCATTGCCTTCCCTCCTTGTTTCCTTCCTTTCCTCTCTATCTTCCTTTCTCATTTCTTCTCTCCTTCATGTACCTCAGTTACCCTTTTCACTTAATTCCATCTGGGCCACTTTGGGCACCAGTTCCAGGGACAGCATCAAGTCACCTAACGTGTATTCTCCAGACCATGCTATTATGACTAGCACGGTAGCTTCCCAGCTGCTTGGTGCAAGGAAAAGGTTCCGTTCCTGGCGGCCAGCCCCGCCCCCTCTCTCCACTCCCACACCGCAGCGGCGGCGTCAACCCGTCAAAGCCAACAGAGTCTGAATGTCACCAACAAGTTCCACCCCGTAGTAGCCGCGCCAGCCAACCTCGCCCGGGGAGCCTCGCCAGACCCCGCGCCGGCAGCCTGCGCATGGGCGCGCGGCCCGGGCTCCGGGTTATTCCCGGGATCACTGTGGTCACTGACAGCACTTCCTCCTCCCCGTGCCGGGGAAGCCCGCGTGGGACTCGGGCGGATGCGGGGCTGCACGCGCCGCCCTCCCCCACCCCGTAGCTCGCACACACGCCCTCTGCGCACCGGAGACACAAAGAGCGCGAGTGCTGAGCGCCCGACTGCGGGGAGCGGCGGGGAGGGCGCCCGGGAGGGGCGGGAGGGAGCAGGGCGGGGGCGGGGGCGCGGCGCCAGGGGCGTTCTTACCTGCCCCCAGGTTAAAGGAGATCCTGGCCTCCGCGAGGTACGGCGTGTCGCTCTTGGAGCGCACTCTCCGGATGGGCCGCCGGTCTATATCATCCTCCGAGGATGCCGCCATTAATGTGGGAGGCAGGAGCAGGGTCGCCCGGCGAGCTGAGAGGGAGAAGGAGACGGAGGGAGAGGGAGAGAGGCGGAAGGGGGAGGAGGGGAGAGGAAGAGGCTCGCACACGGGGGAGGGGGAGGGGAGGGAGGAGGGGAAGGGGAGGGGAGAGGAAGGGAAGGGGTGGGGAGGGAGTGGGAAAGAGAGGGAAAAAGAAAAAAAAGGGGGAGAGAGAAAGAAAGAGAGCAAAGGAGAGAAAGGGGTGAAGGGAGAGAAAGAAAATCCGTTAAGGATCTGTGGACTGGAGCAGAGATCAGGCTATCCCTGGCTGGCGCCCGGGGCTCCCCCAGACTCCTCTCCCAGCCACAGGGCCCAGGGGCCAGTGCTCTCGGCTGACACCCCGCCTCCCGCCTGCAGCCCCAGTTTCCAGCCCTTGGCACAGATAGGCTCATGCGAAAGGGACGACTCCAACGCAGAGATGCCCAGTCAGCACTGTGCCCTCTCCCGCCAAACGCGCTTACGCTGCCCAAGTGCACACTACGGTCTCCTTCACCCACAGGCTGCTCTATTTGAGCGTGCCGCGCCAGCAGTCCCAGCTCCCTGCGTGGAGTTACCACTTCTGGGGTGCAAGCCCTGGTACCGCTGGTCATAGAGGAGGGCATTGTACCCAGCCCAGCCCTCTCTACTCCCTTACTGCCAGCCAAGAGCTCAAATAGAGATAGAACTAGATCTGAAATCCTCACAAGTTTTCGTATCTGCCCCCTTACAACTTAGAGGTGGGGAGTGGAGGAAAAATGTCTACAAGTTTGGGAGCAGTTTGGCAGTAAGGTTTCTAGAGTTGGTATTTTGAATGTAAAGTAGGCATATGCATGCAGAATTGAGTGGCCTTTCCTAACCACTAACTTCTGGGATGTGTTTATCTCTACATAAGTACTCATTCATTTTAACTGAATTCCTCTTTATTTGGTCACTTAGAGCACAAATAATAGTGTTTGGGTTGGACTTGTAGCCTCTACAACCTGGCACCATTGTTTCTGCAGGAGAGGTGATCAAGGGGACTTTACATTTCTTTGAACGCCTGCACTGCCCCCTGCAACCCTCCCCGTAACACAGCAGAAGAACCTAGAAAGGTTTCTAGGGTGTGAATAAGAATGGCTTGATGCTCCTGCTGAACCTATTGATGGGCTAAACCCTTTAATGTTTGTCTTTCTGCAGCTGTAGGTACTTAGTCTTTTTGTGGCCTGAGTTTACCACGCTTCTATCTAATAAGTGCCCACCTGGAGTACACAGATTAAATCTTACCTTGGTTCCCTCCCTGCTGCAAAGGGCATCTCAGTGTGGACTCAGGGGAAGTGCTGATCTGACTGTGCAAGCCCTCCCTCTCCACTTCAGCGGTCAGTTCTAACTCTCCACTTGCCTTTTCTCATTCTAGAATCTTCTTCTCTCTTCATTGGTCTTTTACCTTCACACATGCATAGTAACTACTCATTTTAGGAAAAATATACCTGCCTTTGGCCTTCTGCTTCCTCTATCTGTACCATAATGTTTCCTTCCCATTCCGTTTAACCTTCCCGTGGAACTCCTGGCCATCAGTCTCTGCTTTTACACTCCAATCTCATCCTTTCATCCCCGTCCTCTCGTGGTTTCTGTCCTCACCACTCAACTAAAGTTATTTTAAAAGCCTTCTATCCGTGTCCTTCTAATAGTCAAAACTAATTCTTTCTTGGCTTCTCTGAAATATTTAGTAATCCATCATTCTTGAAATAATCCCATCTTTTGCTAGGCTATCTCCCTAATCTGATTTCTAATTGTTGGCCAGTTCTCTGTGTTAATCTGAATCTGCTTCTCTGGCATTCAGAGCCCTCTGCAACCTGTCTTTCCCATCCTCATCTCTCATTATTTACCTCCAGTCTGCTTGGAGCCACCCCAACATATCTGGCTCATTTTTGCTCTGCACCTTTGCTTAAGTGACGTACCACAAATTTCTGAGCTATAAACATTTCCTGTTCTTTCTCAGAAATGTGAAGTGACTAGCTCATTAGTTTATGGCATGAACCCAGCATATAGTAATTAAATTTTCAGCAAGTTTTTTTGTGTTTGTTTTGAGACAAGGTCTCTCTCTGTCTCCCAGGCTGGAGTGCAATGGCATGACCTTAACTTACTACAGCCCTGACCTCCTTAGGCTCAAGCAATCCTCCCAGCCAAGCCTCCTGAGTAGCTAGGATTACAGGCATGCACGACCATGCCTAACTACTTTTTTTCTTTTTTGTAGAGATGCCGTCTCAATATGTTGTCCAGGCTGATCTCACATCGTTGGCCTCAAAGGATCCTCCTGCCTGGGTCTCTCAAAGTGCTGGGAATACAAGCATCAGCCACCACAGCTGACCAATAGCTATTTTTGAATAAAGTAAACGAAGAGAGGGAGGGAGAGAAGAAGGAAGAAGAAAAAAAAGAAAAGAAGTGAAGGAGGGTTGTGAGTACTCATAACGAATGAGTGGCTGAACTGGGGACCAAATCCATGTATGCCTGATTTCAAATCCTGTGCCCTTAACTAGTATTTGGATTTGCTAAGTATATATATTTGACTGATGAGCCACCTTTCAGATTCACTTTTCTATGACATATGTTTCATTATTATGTCCCATTTATCACTGTTAAACATAGTTTTAAAGTGAAGGCCACCTCTTCCAAGAGGTGCAACGGAGTCCTATGGCTCATCAAATGAATTATGAAAGTTAATACTTTTAAAGGACTAACAGGCTGTAAACCAATCTATTGGTTACAGCTTTCGGGTTCAGGTTCTTAAGGAAGTGCAAAATGTAAGGAAATAAACAATTCTAAATACTGTATAAATGGTGCCTCCTGTGAATTAATGCAATCTATTTGATTGTTCAGAATTTGGAATTCCCCATTCCTTTGTATTCTCATTCATCAGCCATGTCTCTGGAAAAATGATAAAGTCATCTGGAGGAATATCTACACTTAGCTCTGCCATTTCAGAGAAGTACATCTTTGAATTTCTGTTTCTTATTCACTTAACATTCTAGAGGATTAGGAACTTAATATTGCTACCACTTTAGCTTTATCCTTCTTCAAAGGAGTTTAAATGCACTTTTGTATTATTTCATTATAGGCTATTTTATTATTGAAATAATTCCAGATAGCTAAACTTTTGACAAAAATTGGCATAGAAATACTACATTTATCTCTGTGTTATTGAATTCTTTTTGAGACAGGCTCTCACTCTGTCACCCAGGTTGGAGTGCAGTGATGCAGTCTTAACTCGCTGCAGCCTCCACCTCCCCAGGCCCAAGCAGTCCTTCCACCTCAACCTCGTAAGTAGCTGGGACCACAGCTACATGCCTCCACCAAGCCTGGCTAATTTTTATATTTTTTGTAGAGATAGAGTTTCACTGTGTTGACGTAGCTGGTCTCAAACTCCTGGTTTCAAGCAATCCGCCCAACTCAGCCTCCCAAACTGTTGGCATTACAGGCCTGAGCCAGTGTGTCCAGCCTTGAATTCTTTTGTCACATTTTTATTTCTAATTGTTATCTTCCATTTCTTGACTTGTGTGATTTACTTTCTTTTTCTTTGTCTTTCATCTAATTTTTTCTATTCTCTTTTTACTTTCCCTTTCTTTTCTCACACCCTTCCTTAGTCTTCGTAACAGTTCCACACAAAATCAGTCAGTGCCTTTTTATGTTTCTCCTGCTACCCTATACAAAGGACTCACTTTTATGGGCTTGTCCCAATATTTCCACATTCTTTAATCTCTGGGACTCCTTTCATATTCATGACCTCTTTTCATAATACATCTGGCTGCATGACATCAGTGGAAGAGCCCTGGGGGTAGGCATTAAGATGATGGGTGCCACTGCCAGTAGTACTACTACCCCACCCAAGTGACACTGGGCAAGTCACTCTACCAGCGTGGGTCCCATTCACCTCCACTATAAAAATGCAAGGGTCAGATATCATGATCTTAAAGGCACTGCCTAACTCCAATACTCTAGTGTTACTTGTAGCTATTCTTGTGTCTCTGCTTTCCATAAATATCTGTGGTGTATTTTGTCTCTTAATCTAAGAAACCCATTGGTCCTTTGAATGAATTATATTTAGAATACCACATGGCATCCGTACTTCTACCCAGGTGATTTCCTATTTTTTAAGTCTATTTTATGTAACTCTGCATCCTTGAGAATCTATTTTTCTCCCTCATGCTGTTTCCATTGCGTGGCAACACCCTCATGATTGTTTACATGTGTGCATATGTGGATATAGGTGTCTGTACAGAAGCATTGAATTCAATTGTGACCTCAATGACTTCTAAATGTAGTTTTTATGTACCCTCCCCACCCCACTGCCACCCATGATTGCTTCTTTCTAAATATGACTCCTGACTTGGGAAGAAGGCATTTTCTCTTTTTCTTTTCCTAAAACCAGTCAACATTTTAACACTGTAGACTCTTAAATGTGTGTTATATCCAGAACTACAGCCAAAGAAAAAGAAGCAGCCCAACAGAGTGCTCAGGAAGATTACACTTCATACATCCATCTGCTGTGGAAGAGGATGGAGGTGAGAAGGGGAGGGAGAAAGAAGGATGTGATATTCCATCCCCATTAAGAAAATTTTTCAAGTGAGTAAACCTTACCCTTTAAAAATATTACTCAAAATATGTTTCCAGGACACCCCTACATCAGAATCACTTGCAATACTTGTTAAAATGTCTATTTTGCAGGCCCCCAATCTGAACCTACTGAATCAGAATTTGAGGAGATGAGACCTGTATACCTAGATTTTCAAAAGACTCTCAACTCTATCCACTCTCATCACTTCTATTTGACATTATACTGGAGGTCCTGGCCAGGGAAGTAAGGCAAGTAAAAAAAAAAAAAAAACTTCAGAGATATAATGATTGGAAGGCAAGAATAAAGTTGTTATTAGTCATATATGTTATGATTTTATACCTATGGAATTCATAAGAATCCACAGACTATTAGAAATAAGTAATTTTCACAATGTCACTGGATATAATGTCAGTATAAAACATCATTTTTTTGCTGCTCTGCCTATGGAGTAGCCATTCTTTTATTCCTTTGGATTCTTAACAAACTTGCTTTTACTTAACTCTATGGATTTGACTCAAATTCTTTCTTGGGTGAAATCCAAGAACTCTCTCTTGGGGTCTGGATCAGGACCTTTTCTCGTAACATATTCCTTATGAACCGTGAAGGGATGATATTGAGGAGACTCCAGACCCAAAGGAAATAGATTGCAGCACTGATTGGCCAATTTTGGAGTCAAGGAAACTTTTCTTTTTATTGACAGCTTTTAACAATTGAGTAAAATATATTCCTGTGAACAAAATTTGGAGCACATTTCTTTCTCTCTTCCTGATTTCTCCAAAATTTGGAAACTATTTGTGAATATTCTTAACTTATGGCAATATAGTTGTTAGCATAAGTGCAATAAGAATCTGCTTTCTTTTGCAACAGGACACAATTGGAGAAACTGGTTATTTTACCAAGGCTTTGATGGGAATGGCATGGTTCCCTTTAAGGAAGCAATTTTGACTTATAGAGCCAATAAAAGCCCCTTGGGAAAACTGGCCTCACCTTGTCTACACAGTACCTGTACAGGGCTCCTGACCTATGGTAAGTAAAGAATAACTTTATTTCTGCCTTCATTTCGTTATGTACCCAGTAGTCATTCAGGAGCAGGTTGTTCAGTTTCCATGTAGTTGAGTGGTTTTGAGTGAGTTTCTTAATCCTGAGTTCTAGTTTGATTGCACTATGGTCTGAGAGACAGTTTGTTGTCATTTCTATTCTTTTACATTTGCTGAGGAGTGCTTTACTTCCAACTATGTGGTCAATTTTGGAATAAGTGCGATGTGGTGCTGAGAAGAATGTATATTCTGTTGATTTGGGGTGGAGAGTTCTGTAGATGTCTATTAGGTCCGCTTGGTGCAGAGCTGAGTTCAATTCCTGGATATCCTTGTTAACTTTCTGTCTCATTGATATGTCTACTGTTGACAGTGGGGTGTTAAAGTCTCCCATTATTATTGTGTGGGAGTCTAAGTCTCTGTAGGTCTCTAAGGACTTGCTTTATGAATCTGGGTGCTCCTATATTGGGTGCATATATATTTAAGATAGTTAGCTCTTCTTGTTAAATTGATCCCAAAGAATAACACTTTCTGATAGGCCCAGCAGCCCAGGTTATCTAGGGACCTCAAGAGGAGAGGAATCATATAGATATTTAATGGTACAAAGCCATGGCTGGGCTTGGCTTTAGAAAACTCTTACCTAAGTTTCTTTGTGGAATAAAGTTCTATCAAAGCTAATTTAAAAGCCTATTGAAAAGTAATTATTCTGCTGCACTTTATACAAATAATCAGGGCAAGTATAAGACTAAGGTTTACTTTTGCAAACAAATTGGTTCTATTATGATTTGTCTTTAGCAAAAGTGGGAGACTGGAGAGAGAAAAATTATGTTTCAAGAACTATGGTTCACCTGTTATTAGATTCTAGTCTCATCAGTTGTTTTTACTTTTTTTTTTTTCCTGCAAATTAGACTAACCCTGCTTATTCTTGTGAACTAACAAGTGATCTCTGGGTGCTGCTCAGAAGAAACAAAAGGGATGGGTAATGCAATAATCTGGATCAATACTCTTAATTCTGGGCACATATTGGAATCAGCTAGTGACTCCATATCAGGTTGGTTCCAACAATTGCCCAGTTCATGGAAAGCCTTCTTATTTAGTTTACTTGGAATAATTTTCCTTTACTGTTGTGGAATATATCTGCTGTTGTACTCTTTGTGTAGGAATGCCGGATAAGCTTACTGAATATTTTCTTAAATTGAACACTTATGATTCTTCCAGATATCATCTTTTGCCAGATCTGAGAGTTATGAATGGCCCTTGCCATATGTATGCTTTGTAACTGAGCCCCTCTCTACCCTGAGTACCAGAGACCCTAATAATTAGGAATATCATCACCCCTATTCAACCTGAAGAAGTTATGGAAGCTGGATCTTTGTCCTTCTACAACCCTTAGGATTAAATGTTCCCTTGTAAAAAGGGAGAGGGGAATGTCAGAGGCATTGAACCAGAGTGAATCCATCTTGAATAAGGGCTAGGTAAAATAAGGCTGAGACCTACCAGGCTGCATTCCCAGAAAATTAGGCATTCTAAGTCACAGGAAGAGATATGAGTCTGGCACAAGATACAAGTCACAAAGACCTTGCTGATAAAACAGGTTGTGGTAAAGAAGTCAGCCAGAACCCACTGAAACCAAGATGGCAACCAGATTGACCTCTGGTTGTCCTCACTCCTCATTATATGCTAATTATAATGAATTAGCATGCTAAAAGACACTCCCATCAGAGCCATGACAGTTTACAGATGCCATACCAACATCCGGAAGTCACTCTATATGGTCTAAAAAGGGGAGGAACCCAAAGCTCTGGGAGCCGCCCACCCCTTTCCCCAAAAGCTTGTGAATAATCCACCCTTTATTTAGCATATAATCAGGAAGTAAGTATAAGCAGCTGAGTGGCCCATGCCTCTGCCGATATAGAGTAGCCATTCTTTTATTCCTTTGCTTTCTTAACAAACTTGCTTTCGCTTTATAAAAACAGACAAAAAATCCCCCCTAAAATCATTTCTTTTCTATATATTAGCAAAATTAGAAAATGAAAAATTTAAAGTACCATTTACAATAGCATCAAAACCATCAAATATCTATCAATAAATTTTTAAAAAGATGAGCAAGTCTTCTGCATGAAAAACTATAAAACATTACTGAAAAAAATTAAGAAGACCTAAGTAAGTGAAAAGTGAGATAATATGCAATAATCGTGCTCATGGATTGAAAGACACAATATTATCAAGGCATCAGTCTTGTCAAATTGACCTATGGGTTCAATGTAATTCCAATCAAAATCTCAGTGGGGTTTTTTTTTTTTTTTTTGGAATTTGACAAGCAGATTCTAACACGTATATGAAAATGCAGAGGGAGAAGACCAGCACAATCTTGACAAATAAGAGTAAAGTTGGAGGATTACAGTAGAAGATATCAAGACTTATTATAAAGACATAGAACACAAAAAGAAAGTAAGATAAATAGATCAACAGAAAAGCATACAGAACCTACAAACAGACCTAGATATGAACAGTCACTTGACTATGACAAGGGTCCCACTACAAGATAGTGGGGAAAGGATGGACTCTTCAAGAAATAGTTTGTGGTTACACAAGTATATATATGGTGGAAGAAAATAAACCTTGATCCCTGCCTCACACAAAATTAAATTCCAAATGGATCATGGACTTAAATATGAAAGGTTAATAAGAAAATTAAAGGTTAATAATAAAATATTATTAAAGATTAATAATAAAATAATATTTCTAAAAGAAAAATTTTTCATAAAAGAATATTTTTATGACCTTCAAAAAATTTTTAAGCAGGGCATAAAAATCACTAATCACAAAAGAATACATAGACATGTTGATGCCATTAAAATTAAGAACTTCTGTTCATCGTAAGACACCACTAAAAATGTAACATATTAAAGTATGTGAGATAAACAGTGCTGGTTGGGACATTTATTGCACTAAATGTTTATTTAGATAAGAGAAAATATTTAAAATCAATAATGTAAGTTTCTATCTTAGAAACTTAAAAGAAGAAGAAAAAATAAATCTAAAGCAAATGGGAGGTAAGAATTAATAAAGATAAAAGCAGGTCAAGGAAATTAAAAATTTCAGGAGTTGAAAAATAAATGAAACAAAAATATCATTTTACCAAAGAAAAAAATCGATGATTAAGCTCCAGCAAGACTTGTAAAATTTAAAAAAGATATGAATCATCAATATCAGGAATTAAATAGGGGTTATCACTATGGATCTTAAAACTATTAAAAGGATATAAGAGAATAAGAGAATATTACAAGCATCTTTCTGTTTATGTATTCAAGAACTTGGTAAAAATAAACTATATGCCTACTTAAAAAAAAGAAAAAAAAATAAGAAAGACACCATTAGGAGATTGGAAAAGCAAGCCACAGACTGGGAGAAGATATTTTCAATACATATTTAACAAAGGACTTATAACCAGAATATGTAAAAGATCTCCTTAAACAGCAACAAAATGATAGCTCAACTCAATTTTTTTTAAATGGACCAAAAACTTGAACAGACACTTCATACAAAAAATGATTTTCAAATGTTCAAATAAGCATATGAAAAGATACTCAGCGACATTACTTAGAGGTAGATTCAAATTATAGCCTCAATGAGGCTATAATCTGGCTAAAATTTTAAAATCACTTAATGCGAGTATTGGTGAGAATAAGAGGAACTGGAGCATCCATGCAATGCTGATGGGAACATCACTTGTAAAGATCACCTTGGAAGACTTTGTTTACATAAACATGGGTAAACATACTAGAACCATGACATGGACCAGCATGTCCACAGCAGATTTATTCATAATGACCCCACACTGGGAACAATCCATCAACAAGAAAATGTATAAACATAATTGTAATGTCTTCATACAGTGTCAGACATAAAAAAAAAAAAACTATTGCTACAGGCAGCAACATGGACGAATCTCTTAGATATGATGTCGAACAAAAGATGCCAGACCTGAAAGACTACATATCACATGATTCCATTTACATGAAGTTCAAGAATAAGCAAATCTCATATACCACAATAGAAGGTTGGTGAGAGAGATGTCTTGGAAGGAGCACAAAGAAATCTTTTGAAATGTAGGGAATTGTATGTTGATTTGGGTCGTGGTTGTACTTTTTAGAAAAGGTGATAACTTTTGTAAAAGTTCAAGTCACACATTTTATATTTGTGCATGTTGCTCTACACATGTTATATATCACTAAAAAATAAGGCCCGGTAAAGTGGCCCATGCCTGTAATCCCTTTGGATTTACTTTGGGAGGCTATGGCAGGGTGATTGCTTGAGCCCAGGAGTTTGAGACCTGCTTGGGCAACATTGCAACACTCCATCTCTACAAAATTTAAACATTAGCTGGGCATGGTGGTACGTGCCTATGGTGAAGTTACTGGTGAGGCTGAGACAGGAGGATTGCTTGTACCAAGAGGTCGAGTCTGCAGTGAGCCATTTTCGTGCCACTGCACTCTAGCCTGGGCAACAGAGTGAGACCCTGTCTCAAAAATAAATAAATTTATTTATTTATTTATAAAAAGCTTCTAGCTTATTAAGATGCAGAAATCAGTTTGAGAATTACTGCATTTAAGATAAGTACTAATACTTAGAAAACCACAGTATTAATAAATATGAAATTTAATTAATCAATTAAAATAATGTATTGATGACTTGGGCTGTCTTTATACATATCAGCATTTCACTATTTCAAAATTCTGCCTTTTTTTGGTGTGTCTCACTCTTATTTTTAGGCTATCATCATATCTATTTCTGATAATGATGATCTTTTAAAGATTCAGGTCCCAGCATTTTGTGCTGCATTAAAAATAACAACAGAACAGCAGATAACTGAATTGGAAGTATATGTAAGGCATAAGAAAAGAATGATGACAGTGGGCTTCTTGCTGTGGACAGTTAAGCCTTACAATGTCTTGTTAAACAGCATTCCCCAAAATGCCAGAGGACGTGTCACAAGAACGCAGCAGTCAGCTTGAAGGGGCTTATATGGGCCAAATCTGGGACAATTTGAACACAAAAATAATGAAGTCCACTAATGAATAATAAACCATTATATAAGGGTACTCATTAGTTTTGATAAAAAATGGGTAGATTAAAACTGGTTTAAAAAACATAAATAATATAATAAATTCAGGATGGGGAAGGCTCTTGGTTTTGTTTGTTTTTGTTTTTGAGATGGAGTTTCACTCTTGTCGCCCAGGCTGGAGTGCAGTGGCGTGATCTCGGCTCACTGAAACTTCCGCCTCCCGGGTTCAAGGGGATTCTCCTGCCTCAGCCCACTTGAGTAGCTGGGACTACAAGTGCACACCATGATATCTGGCTAATTTTTGTATTTTTGGTAGAGACAGGGTTTCACCATGTTGGCCAGGCTGGTCTCCAACTCCTGACCTCAAGTGATCAGCCTGCCTCGGCCTCCCAAAGTGCTAGGATTACAGGAGTGAGCCAATGCGCCCAGCCTGGCTCCTGCTTATACTAGAATACTGAGAGCTGGCTCGTCAACGTGGAGGAAGTGCCAGAAGTTGAAAAATCATCATTTTGCAGCCATCATAGTAAAGATCAAGCACGAACCGATAAGGGATGCTAACTCTAGGGGAACATTTTTAATGATGGGCGGGATATTTTCATGGCCTTAAAGTTTCCCCCTATACACTTATTAGTTTCAAACTAGAAACAGGACAGCACCTTCACTGAGCAATTAAAATTATCATCACCAATGAGGGAGAGATGGACGTTGGATTCCTCTAGAAGTGATGTCTAGGGAAATACATAACCGCCTTCGGAGCACCCCAGACTAGAATGCATAAACGTAAGTCTAATCAGGAGAAAATGTTAGACAAAATTAAAGGGAAAGGGAACTATATTTTTCAAAAATGCCAATGTTTTTAAAGACAAATTAAGGGTGTGAAAGTATTCCAGGTTAAAGAAGGCAAAAGAAGACTGCCCCAAGAACAGTACTGGATTCTAACCTTAGACTGAGTTGACCCTAGACTAGTTCCTGTCCTGGAGGAGGAAAGTGCTTTAAAGGACATTATTGGGTCAACTGACAACATTGAAATACAAGGAGCATGTTAAATTAAAGTATCAATGTGAAATTTATTTCAGGTGATAGATGTGCTGTGGTTATGGAAGACACTATTCCTATTCTTTTTTTTTTGAGACAGAGTCTTGCTCTGTCGCCTGGGCTAGAGTGCAGTGGTGCAATCTCGGCTCACTGCAAGCTCCGCCTCCCGGGCTCACACCATTCTCCTGCCTCAGCCTCTCCGAGTAGCTGGGACTACAGGCGCCCGCCACCACGCCCGGCTAATTTTTTGTATTTTTAGTAGAGACGGGGTTTCACCGTGGTCTCGATCTCCCGACCTCGTGATCCACCCGCCTCGGCCTCCCAAAGTGCTGGGATTACAAGCGTGAGCCACCGTGCCCGGCCTATTCCTATTCTTAAGAAATGGGTCAGGCATGGTGACTCACGCCTATAATCTCAGCATTTTGAGGGAGGATCACTTAAGGCCCGGAGTTTGAGACCAGCTTCTACAACATAATGAAACTTTGTTTCTATAAAAAAATTTAGGCCGGGTGCAGTGGCTCACGCTTGTAATCCCAGCACTTTGGGAGGCCGAGGCGGGTGGATCACGAGGTCGGGAGATCAAGACCATCTTGGCTAACACGGTGAAACCCTGTCTCTATTAAAAATACAAAAAATTAGCCAGGCGCAGTAGCGGGCGCCTGTAGTCCCAGCTACTCAGGAGGCTGAGGCAGGAGAATGGCGTGAACCCGGGAGGTGGAGCTTGCAGGGAGCAGAGCTCGGTCCACTGCACTCCAGCTGGGCAACAGAGCGAGACTCTGTCTCAAAAAAAAAAAAAAAATTTAAAACATTAGCTGGGCTTGGTGGCACTTGCCTGTAGTCTCAGCTACTTAGGAAACTGAGGCAAGAGGATCACTTGAGCCCAGAACTTTGAGGCTGCAGTGAGCCATCATCATACCACTGCACTCCAGCCTGAGTGACAGAGACCCTGTCTCTTAAAAAGAAAAAAAAAAGGAAAGAAAGAAAGAAAGAAATACACAGTGAAGTATTAGGAATAAAGGATTATGATGGTTCAGAAAAAATCAGATGTGTATATATATATAAAGTTGTATATAAAATCACATATAAAAATACACACAATCATACATATATATTTCCTCCCTCATCTCTCTCAACACATATGTGTGCGTGTGTGTGTGTGTGTGTGTGTGTGTGTGTATAAAACAATATCTCCTCTGTATATATACAGTTATGTGCCACATAATGGCATTTTGGTCAATGATGGATCACATATACAATGGTGGTCCTATAAGATTATGATACCATAGTTTTACAGTACCTTTTCTATATTTAGATACACAAATACCATTGTGCTGCAGTTGTCTAAAATATTCAATACAAAAACGTGCTGTGCAAGTTAGTAGCCTAGAGCAACAGGCTGTACCGTATAGCCTAGGTGTGTAGTAGTCTATATCATCTAGGTTTGTGTAAGTACGCTGTGATGTTCATACAATGACAAAATTGCCTAATGACACATTTTTCAGAATATATCCCCATTGTTAAACACGTGACTGTGTGTGTATATATGTGTATATGTATGTATACGTACATGTACACATATGTACATGTGTATATGTATATATACATATATACACACGTACATGTACATATATACACACAGTATAAAAATGTGTGTGTGTGTGTGTATATATTTTGTGTGTGTGTATGTACACATACATACGCACACACACACGTTTTTACACTCCTCTCTAGACAAATAGATCGATAGAGACAAGGGAGAGCAAATGGAGTAAAACGTTATTAATAGGTGAATCTACACTTGACTTTAACCAAAAGGCCTAGAAACAATTTTTAATAGGTAAATCTGAGAAAAGAGTACATATCTATTCTTTGTACTATATCATTTTTGCAAATTTCTGTATTTTTAAATTATTATTTTTTAAGTTAGAAAGTGATTGTAAAAAAAAAGTTTATTCTTTTCTATTTAGGAGAGTTTCCAAAGGTTAGAGATGATGCCGCATCCTTACTTTTCAATTTTTCTGAAATATTATCATTGTCAGATAGTCCCACAGGCTGTGGACAAATACGGTATTGATATTAAGGGTAAAATGTCCTGGACTTACTGGCAGTCTTTGAATTTTTATATTGATTCTGGTATATTATAGTCAGGCAGATTTAGAATCTGGGCTGTATAGATGAAGTATATTTCACCATTTTGCACATCTAACATGAGTTAGGAATATAAGAAGTTTTACACCTCACAATTAAATCCAGTACAATATCACTAATTATAGTGGCAATATTGAAAATCATTCATGAAAAGCTACAAAATGTAAATGATGGGAATGAATATCATTAACTATAATAACCCGCCTTTTGGTAATAACTTGCTAATCTTAAATAGGTTTCACAAAAATATACCAAAAAGCTTTTTGGACTTTTTATTACAACTAAATTTAGTACATAGATCCTGGAACATTTTTCTTTTTCTATGCATATGAATACTTTGCTAGAAAACAAAACAGCTGAGGAAATGTTATTGGTACAGCTCAGTTCTCTCTGCTTAAACTTGTCATTAAAGGAGCTGTCCACTACACAAAGTTCTGATATTTGTTCCCTTTTGTATGTGGCTGATTCTGTGGGCTACGCAGGGAGAGGAGGTGGCTGCCTTGTTTCTACTATTGCAGCTCAGGGTTCCAGCTCTACTGTGTTCCTCTGGGCTCCAACTTAGGTCTTTAATGTTGCACAGCTTCAGGGATACATCATTCACTTCATAGGAAGAATCAAGTCCACAACTTGTGCAGCCATACCTTGAAGGACGTAGCTCCCAAAGAGATGGAAGCCAGCCCTGTTTCCTATAACAATATGGGTCTAAATATTGACTTTGCTCTAACTCTTCTTTAAAGTGTGAATACCTAGCTTTTCTTTTTGCCTGTATATAGATGAATGAAAGACAATTCAATAGCTACCCTAACATTGGTATGGTGACTTCTCTCCCAGACAGCCTATATAATTATGCAATACTGTGCCTAATTTTGAAACCACTTGATGATGTGAGACATATTAACAAAAACGGTTTAAGTGTATGAGCTATGTTCCCTCTTTCTTTTGAAATTGTCCTGCCCCTGTCAAAACATGTGTATTGCAGTAGCCAGCTTCCAAAATGGCCCTTGATGAACCCCGACTCTTGGCACTCATGCCCTTGTGTAATCTCTTCCTACAGTGAATTAGGCTTGGTCTCTGTGACCACAAGAATATGCTATAAGTGATAGTATATCACTTCTGAGGTTAGGTCATAAAATGTCTTGTGGCTTTTGCCTTGCTTCCTCTTTGGGATCTTGCTTTGGGGAAGGTCAGCTGCAATGTGATGAGACACACCAGCAGCCTACGGAGAGGCTCATGTAGCAAGGCATCAAAGCCTCCTGCTAGATGTCATGGGCATGAGCCACCTTGAAAGCCTCAGTTAAATTTTCAGCTAACTACGGCCCCAGCCAACCTCGTGACTGTCACCTCAGACCCTAAACCCGAACAGCCCGGCTAAGACTCTCCTTAAGTCTTGACCCACAGAAACTGTCAGATAGTGTGTTTGTTGTTTTAAGTCACTAAATTTTGGGGTAATTTGATACACAACAATAGAAAAGCAATAACTGCGGGTTCACAATGGACTCAGAGCATCAATTGTTAATGCCTAATACTATCTATGTCTATCAGAAAACCGGAATCTTAACCAGTTTGATTGAACTATTAGCAAATTTTAAGACAGAAAACAAAAATTAAATGACAGCACAAATCTTTCCAGTGGAAAACCTTTCTTTTCCTTCTCCCCATCTGAACATGTCTAAACTCCGCCCATCCTCTATGGCTGAAATGTTTTTATTCCTGTCTCCAGTACCACCATGAGACTACAGTAACTTTCTCTTCCTTTGTCTCTGCTCATCTTGTGGCACTTTATAATTTTCACTTGTATGAATATATTAACAAAATAATGTGGATATTATTTTTCTTCCAGACAATAGGAAGTAATGGTTAACAGTACAGTCTTTGAGGTTAGCCTTCCTTTGTATCCAAATGTCATGCTTAATAGTTGCATGACTTCATGCAGGTCACTTACCTCTTATACATCTATAAGATGGGACTAACATAGTACCCACAACTTGGGGCCATTACAAGGATTCAGACATATAATTCACATAGTCTCTGGCAAAGGAAATTCCTGGTAAACATTTATTATGTTAAGACTATTATTACTAGCCAGCTCTAAGCAAGGCTGTGGCTGAGAAATTAAACCTTGGCATAATTCCCAAGCTTATTAGACCTTATAAAAAAGTTAGTGAGCTCTCCAAGCTTTGGTTTCCTTATATGTAAACTAGAAATAAAATAAACTCTCTCACTGGGCCTTGGGAGGATAAAACATTATATAATAAATGCAAAACACCTAACATAGAGCCTGACAAATGGTAGGCGGGAAACAAATGTTCATTGCTTCCTTTCCTCCCAGTTTCTTAAAGTAGACACTGTGCAGAGGGGCTGGGGGCTGGCTGCTAAATCATGCTAGATGCAGAAAAAGAAAATGTACTTCAGGCTTTGTATGTTGAACTGAGTTGGGCAGAGACCCAAGCAGATTTCTATTATTTAAATGTTGAGCATTCCTCATTTAGATATAGAAGTCACTTTTCCAATCTTATTTCATAGTACAGGTAACATTAAGACTCATATATTTTGATTTTATATCTTCCACGTGGCTGATTTTCAATATAGTTGCTGTAATTAATGACATCATTTGAAATCTAAAGGTTCTAGTATTTCTAATTCATATTCAGCGTACACACAAGTGATATATACTTGGACATATGTTTGTGTGGCAAACTCCTGGGCTTGGTTACTTGCAAAATAACTTCAGAGGCAAAGGCTGCAGGGGCTTTAATCCTATTTGAGCCCCATATACAAGAAGACAACAGGATATAGAGATATGGGCACGGATGAGACATTGAGAAACTGGGTTCTGGCTCCTGCTGTGCTACCATCTACCTCCATCTGGTTTAGCTAAGCTATTTCTCTCCAGAAAGGCAGGATGTTGTAGGGGAAAACTGTGAAGCCAGAAAGACTCATGTTTGAATCCTGGCTTCACCTCTTCATAGTTGTGTGGTATTAGGTCAATTTTTGATCATTCTGAGGTTTAATTTCTTATAAATTAGGGGCAATAATATCTAACTCATAGGTTTGCAGTTTCGAATGAAACAAATATGCATAGTTTCTGTTATATGTTAGGTATTTAATAAACAGTGTTTGCTTTTCCTGTCTTCCCTAAGCCTCAGTTTTACCACCTGTAAAATGAGCTAATTAAATTAAGTCCCTTCCAGCTCTGATGTCCTATTATTGTAGTAATTATACTGTTAAATGAAACATTACAAATATCCTGTTAAATGAAACATTACGAATATCTGGCATTTGCTCATGATACATAATAAAATGCATCCGTCTATAATAAGGAGAAGACATTGTGTTTGTAGAGGGGAAAGAACATAAAAATTTCTAAATGTATGAATCTAAGAAGGAAGAACCACCCAATATAGATTACATAGATATTTTATTTGCATTCTGTTGTGTCTACAGATGGGCTGATGACAGTGATTAGATCACGAGGTATTAGTCAGAGACTGTCTAGTAAATAATGGCAGGACAGATCCAGGGACATCAACCCAGCTGGCAAAGTCACCCACTGGGAAAAAGCAAAGCATGGTTGACCTTTCCATCATAGCCCAAACTGTGTCTGATTATTTCATAATTCAGTTAGAATGAACTACTTCAAGGTAAAAAGAATTATTTTATTGTTTATTAAGATATAGAAAAATTAAAAGCAATAAATCTGAGGAGCTTGATTTAAGTTAGAAAAATCTGTGTGTGCCATGGAATACTACACAGCCATAAAAAGGAATGATATCATGTCCTTTGCAGGGACATGGATGAAGCTGGAAGCCATCATCCTCAGCAAAGTAACACAGGAACAGAAAACCAAACACTGCATGTTCTTACTCATAAGTGAGAGTTGAACAATGAGAACACATGGACACAGGGAGGGGAACAAAACACACCAGGGCCTGTTTTGGGGTGAGGGGTGAGGGAAGGGAACTTAGAGGATGGGTCAATAGGTGCAGCAAACCACCACGACACACGTATACCTATGTAACAAACCTGCACGTTCTGCACATGTACCCCATTTTTTTAGAACTAAAGAAAAATAAATAATAAAAATGTCTTAAAATAAGCAACACCGAAAAAAAAATCCGTGTGTGCCCATGTGTATAAAAAGAATATAAGAATATTCACCAGGTTGTAAAGAATACCTATTTTTAGATGATGGGGCTAGTTGAGTTTTGTTTTGTTGTTTGCCTATATATTTTAAAATTTTCTATAATTACTATATGTTGCATTGGTAGTGAGAGGGAAAAACAAGTTATGTGTATTGTAAGAAACTCCTGTGGAGACTCGGGCAGGTTGCCCTTCTCCCGCACCTCCCAGGAACTGCAAGCAAATCACATATTCTGCAACTCAGTTTAAGGGTCAGAGGCCCCACCATTCCATTTTGATAGTTTCCCAAATAAAAAAAAAAAAGGTAAAACTTTCCTTTAAGAAGTTGAACCTGAGTATAATGACATAAAATGGCTCCATTGCCACATTTGTATCGCACAACATTGAGACATTCTACCTTTGAATGTGTGGCGACACATGAGCATCTGTCCGTCCCCACATGCCCGTACATGGATGTCTTTGCCAGTATTTCCATGGTTGCCAAAATAATGTAGAACCACCAGTTGCAGTGGAAAGAATCTAAAAGCTCAAGATTATAATTCTGGCTCCATTACGAATAGCTGTGACCTTGGGAAGTCACTTGATTATTAGAAACATAGATTACTTCATCTGTAAAATGGGGTCAATATCATGTGCCCAATAAATTTCCTTTTTATAGATAAAATGAGATAATAAATACAAAGCCCTTGGCACATAGTATGAGTCTGCTTACTCTCGTTTTCTTTTGCAGTTTCAGTGTGCATATCCAGATAATTAAGCCAGCATCAGATATAAGGCTAATGTAAAAATATCTCTTGCAGTGTGATGTTTGGAATGTGGTCTTGCTTTTCAAAGACAAGAATTCAACTGGGCTAAGCCAAGCAGTTTCTTCTCTGCCTGTCACCTATCAAATTTAGTCACCAAACAGTGCATAATCAACTAAATGAAACAGAATATATTACTGCATGGGTTTTAAAAAGGTAATATGGCCGGGCATGGCAGCTCACACCTGTAATCCCAGCACTTTGGGAGGCCGAGGCGGGCAGATCACGAGGTCAGGAGCTCAAGACCAGCCTGGCCAACATGGTGAAACCCCGTCTCTACGGAAAATACAAAAATTAGCCAGGCATGGTGGCAGGCACCTGTAATCCCAGCTACTCGGGAGGCTGAGGCAGGAGAATTGCTTGAACCCGGGAGGCAGAGGTTGCAGTGAGACAATATCATGCCACTGCACTCCAGCCTGGGCAACAGAGCAAGACTCCATCTCAAATAAATAAATAAATGAATAAAGAAATAAAGAAATAGATAGATAATATTCTGCATAGTATTCCATGATGTATATGTACCACAGCCATAAGAAAGAAAAAGATCATGTCCTTTGCAAGGACATAGATGGAACTAGAGGCCATTATCCTTACCAAACTAATGCAGCAACAAATACCACATGTTATCACTTATAAGTGGGAGCTAAATGATGAGAACACATGGACACATAAAGGTGAACAACACACACTGGGGCCTATTGGAGGCCGGAGGGTGGGAGGAGGGAGAGGGTCAGGAAAAATAACAAATGGGTACTAGACTTAATACCTGGGTAATGAAATAATCTGTACAACAAACCCTCATGACACAAGTTTACCTATGTAACAAACCTGCACATGCATCCCTGAACTTAAAATAAATGTTTTTAAAAAGGAAGGTCTATTTTTAACCAGCTGTAGCTGAATTCCCTTTTTCCTCTTCCTTTGCAGCATTTTGGAACAAGCTATAGTTATATACAATGATTGAGCTGCATTGAGTTTCTTTTTTTAAACAAAACACGTGTGTTTTTTTAATGACCTTATAAGTGTTAAGTGAGAATTTTGCTTATTATAAAAATACAAACCAGAATTTGCAATATTCTTAATGACTTCAAACATTTGGCTCCTGTAAATATTTCAAATAGAGTATTAATTGTAAGTACTGGTGCTAGGAACAAAATTTTGTATTTATAGAAAAAGCTTTTCATTTAGAAAATATGTTTTTTTAAACAATCTCGCAATCTTCTAAATAATGTGAAAGGAAAATTAAAGGCCCAGTAGAACCACATATTCAGAGGCCAATGTAAAACATGTTAGTGAAATTATTTTAGGAGTTGTTGAGGAACATAGAATATTTTGGATGGTTTTCAAGATCTCCATACCAAGCTTTAGATCCATGGAACTTACTCCATACTGGTAATCTAGGCTTGGCTATTCTGTAGGATCTCCAAACTCAATGTGCTTTAAATGCAATTTCTTTTTCCTACCTTCATCTTGGTCATCCTCCTGTATTCTCCCTCTCAGGGAAGGGCTGCATCATTCATCGAGCAGGCCCAAATATAACATGTGGGGAGCATTCAAAGAACCTCTCTCTCACTTTCTGTCTACCTACTTTGTCACCACATAATCAGGAAAAAAATCTTATTAATATTTCTAGAATCCTCTCCCCTTTTGAATTATCTCAGTCAGTTCCCTCTTTAGGCTTTCTTCTTGTTTGAGTCACTGCAATAGCCTCCTGATGCCTCTCCTTGCCTCTGGTCTTCCTCCCCACTGTGTCCTCTACATTAATGATCTCTATAAAAGCAGACCTGATAACATCTCCTTTGTATTCGCTGCTTTAGTGGATTCAGTATCAGCTTTGGGATTCCTTGGTCTGGCATGGCACAGCCTCATGTGCCATGACCCCTGCCTGCTGTTCTAGTCTTCTCTTACGCCATTCTCCATCTCTACAATATAACCTGTCAGCCTAGGCAGAGTCTAACACGTGCAATTCTCCAGATGGATCACCCTCTTCCCATGCCTGTTCATGCCTTATCACAGGCCACTTCACACAGCCCAGAGTATTCTTTTTTGTCCTCCCTCAAATGCAAGCGAATTGTCTTCTCACCTTGAAGCCAACTTAGAAACAAAGCTGCATCGATGATAAACTATAGAGTTTGCTCTTATTTCAGAGGAAATCAATACAGTTTAGCTAATGTTACCCAGAGGCAGAATGATACAGAGGATACTTTTGGAATTTGTTAGTAATTTTATTTTAAAATCAAAGTTGCGCTGCTTGTTCTTGTTCTTGTGTTTTAAGGCTGTTTCGTGTCTCCAAAGGGCTTAGAAATTTGAATCGGAAAGAAATGGCGTCAGAGAAAAGAAGTGATGGGGTGGGTGGGGGTCTCTCTTGGGAAGCAGAAGCCCTGCCTATTTCCTCTGAGGCTTGACAAAATTAAAGCATAATTAACATAAGAGCTGACATTTATTAAACATGTATCGGGTGCTTGACGTCTTGCTTCATGCTTTATATTTGTCTGTTTCTAAACTTTAGTCATTCCTATATGACTTTTTATGTATTTTGCTGTAGCTGAGTGCCATCTAGCCTATTATTTACTTAATATTACTCCTTAAATGGACTTAATCAGCCTATTTTTCTTGTACTGCTTGCTCTAAGCAGTGGTCTGTAAGTGTGCAGTGCTGGCTATATATTCTTATATTTTAATTAGTTTTTCTATTTACGTTTTTCTAAAACACCATAAAATAAATACATGATTATTATGAAAGAGTTACGTATTACCTGAAAATTATATATCGTACCACAGTTTGTGAAACTATGGTTCATTTAATCCTCAAAATAACCTGTTGGGTTAAGAATTCTTATTCCTGTCATTTGCATTCAAAAGGGAAAGGTGAAGCAGAGAGAGATTAAATAACTTGCCTAAAGTCACAAGCTAGGAAGTGAAAATCATCCTTTGAACTCAGAGCTGTGCAATTCTAAAGCTCAAGTCCTAAACACTATGATATTCTTAAGCTAATATAGGAAACTATTTTATGCATACCCCCAGTTTTATAGGTGCCATAAATATAACCTTGTAAAATTCCAAAGGTATGTGAAAGAAATTAAAAGTAAATACAAAAAAATTAAATAGTTGTGTAGGGTTGATTTTATTCTTCTTGATTTTTTAAAGACAGAATCTCGCTCTGTTGCCCAGGCTGGTGCAGTGGTGTGATCATAGCTCACTACAACCTGGAAGTCCAGGGTTCAAGCAATCTGCCCGCCTCAGCCTCCTGAGTAGCTGGGACTACAGGTGTCCACTACCATGCCTAGCTAATTAAAAAAAAATATATATATATATTTTGTAGAGATGGCATCTTGTTATC
Organism: Hylobates moloch; assembly: GCF_009828535.3. Classification (NCBI taxonomy): domain Eukaryota; kingdom Metazoa; phylum Chordata; class Mammalia; order Primates; family Hylobatidae; genus Hylobates; species Hylobates moloch. The sequence continues at coordinate 12,074,067 of NW_026652295.1, read as the reverse complement.
TTGCCCAGGCTAGTCTCTAACTCCTGGCCTCAAGCCATCCACCAGCCTCGGCCTCCCAAAGTGCTGGAATTACAAGTGTGAGCCACTGTACCTGGCCCTCTCCTTTTTTTCCCCCTTTTGGCCAAAGGCATTAACACTCCCCTTGCTTTGCTTTTATGATTGAAAAAGGATATGTAGATCTTGAAGATAACTTTGTTGAGTCCTAGTACTTCAGAAGTCCAATTTAACACAAATATTCATTCCATGGTTTTGCATAAGTGTGTGTCTAACTGCTTACTGATAAATTCCTAAAAATATTACAAATGATGTTGGCATGGGCTGATTTTGAAGTGTTAGGCTCCCTATCCTTTCCTCTGCTAGCACAGGCACAAAGGGTGGTACCAATATTTTTGAGGAAACAGATTTGTTTGGGCAAATGAGGAGGGAGAATGATTTCCCCAGCACCTGGTGAATTGTTTATGCTAACTGGGTCATGGCTGGCGCTGGATGAGTGTGGGCTGCCTCTCATGTGTGGTATGTGAGAGCAGGAATGATTAATTGATTGAAATTAGTTCATTGTATTTTCACATCATTTTCTTCTTCTCTGGCTCTCATTCTCTCATTTTCTCTCCCTCTTCCTCTCATCCCTATGCCCTACTTTATGTATGAGTCCTAGATCACAGTACATGGCAAAGCAGATTCTTGCTGGGGGCAAAGGCACTAAAAGCATCGAAAGGCTGTGTACAGTTAAATTGTGAGCACCAAGAATGAGACTTTGCATACAGAGAATCGTCCTTTTCCCGGGGCACACTCCAGAACAGGAGGGTTGGATTCAATGGTCATCTATGTATCTATTGGAGTTGACAGGCTGGCTGGCTCCACGATATTTTTTCTCTTGATCTGCCTTCACTTTCTTTTTCACACATCATGTTCCCTGTATTAAACACAGGTTTGGAAAGCCTGGGTGTGAACAATTAGAGGTCTGAAATGGAATGAGTGGGCAGTTAGGAGGGTAGGCTTGGTAGTTGGTTTGTCAGCTGTGAGTGAAGTGCCATGTACTGCTTCCGGACTAGAGTGATGGAGAAAAACAACAACAACAAAAAACAAAAACAAAATAAAACAAGTATTTGTTGAGGGTGATGGCTCAAACACCAAGACTGGAAACAACAAAAAATGAATTCTCATCTGAAGCACTTCTCAGAGACAAAGGTCTGGAAAACAGTATGATTACATATCAACTATTTGGATAGCAAACCAACAAAAATATAGGATATTACCTAGCAGGACTCTGAGGGGAAGGTGGGAGGACATTAGAAGGGAGAATGGAAAAAGTTATAACCCAGTTGATTAATCGTGTCCAGATGAGGGTTGGGTTGGCCTGCAAGCACTGTTCCTGCCCCAGTCCTTCTGAAGCAAATCAGACCTGTAGGTCCACATATGAGCCATATGTAAGGTCAGGACATGAAGGGCTCAGGAGGACACAGGCATGGAGGAAGAAGACAACCTGACTTCCACTATACAAGACCCCTAAAACACCATGGCCAGGCTCCTAGTGAGTGGTTCTCAGCTTGTGTGTTTCCAATGTGTGGTTTTAGGTGGGTGTCTACACCCGCCTTCCTTCGAGTCTGGTTAGAAGCATGAGTGGGATGGTAAGTAGTTTGAGGATTAATCAGCCAAAAAGCATAAAAACTAGACAGTAAACGTCTAACAAGGAAGGGAAAAGGGGATCTCAAGTTGCAGCTCAGAGCTGGCTTTCTGGACATGTTCAGAGCAGCTTTTAAACTCAACTCAATCAAGCTCACCACAGTAAAAGTTGGGCGTTTGCCTATTCCATAATTCTGCTTTTAGGCAGAATGAAAACTCCATCATCCCAGACTATTCTGTATCAAAAAGCCCTTTTCAGAAGGATACTACTCAGGGATCCCTGGAAGTCTATTTTAAAAGATTGATTTTTTTCAGTAATAGACCTAAATTTCCCCACTGTATATTCTTACTTTTGTTTAATTTCTTCTGTCTTATACGAGATGCAGCAGAGTTGATGACTTGCTTCCATTACCTATATCTCTATGTATTTGAATGTTATTTTTGCATGTCCTTCCCTTCCGTCTTATGCAGGCTCCTTTTTCAACTAAAGATTTTAATTCTTTAAAAGACTTAGGAGGTTCTGTTTTCTAAATCTTGAATAATCACACCCTTTCCTGGAGTCTAAAATGTATCTTTATACTACGTACCCATAAAAATGTTAAAAACATTATAATTTTTTTAAAAAATTCTTTTTATAGTATAGATTTAAGCATTCTCACCCTATCAGTTCAACAGAGACATTTAATAAATGTTAATGCTTCTACTGTATAAGAAGAATGATATTAAGCACCAAGAAAATGCTATTTAAGGAGATCACTGTGATTGAGGTAAGTCACATACACTTAAGTAATCGTAAAACAAGAGTATCAATAACTAATCAATAACAATAGACAAGGTACTAGACACTTTATAGGCATGCTTCACTTAATTCCCAAAGTCTCCTACGGATTCAGAGCTAGCATTATATCTATTTTGATGAGGAATCTGAGGTTTAAAGAAGTAAAGCCATTTATATGAGCTCATGCATCTAGCAGGTGGTGGAGGCAGAATCATAGATGATGACAATGGCTGTAGTGTAGGCGTGAACAGCTGTAGTATAGGCAATGGGAGGAAGGCCTGGGAAAGTCAAGCAAGGCTTCACAGGGGAGGTGACAATGGGGCTGGGTCTCCCTGTAAGCACAGCAAAGGAAATAGTATGAGCATGTTCTGTGTTTGTTACTACACTTCCTGATTTTGAACTAATGGAGTGCTACCAAATGTCTTTGTCTCTTGGGGCCATGTTTAGAAGTCCCAGAGGTTTAGAGTCAGGTTTAGAGTATATTTAACTCAAAACTAAAGACTCAAAAGTCAGCTGTTCTGACCGATTTCCACAGAGTGGGCAAAGAGTGGAGGTGGGTGGAGGTGTGAGGGGAGAGGGGGGTTTGGATGAATTCCTCTCTATTTCCAAAAACAACTCAAAGAGACTCTTAGCTGCTCACTGTGGCATTCATCAGTTGTCAAAACTGGCATTTCCCTTTGTTGAACAAGACAATGTAGACGACAGAAAAGGTGCATTATGACAAGTAACAGTGACGACTGCGCCTGGTTCTAATGCCGTGTTATTTTAAATGATAAAAGAGGGGAAATCATTAGCAGGAGTCACTAGGATTGCCTAGTGACTTTTGTCATTTGGCTGCCTTTTAATATATTTTCCCTTTAGAAGGTAATTTATATGTCCAAGGATATTGATGGTTTTTAGAAAAGAAACCTCACACAGTGGACAGGGCATGGATGTGGTAAAATGAGATCTGGTTCTGTCTCTGCTGTCTTCTTTTAAGCTGTGTGATTTGAGCTCCCAGCAGAATGACTCTGAGCCACAGCCTGACCATCCCTGGAAGTGTGATTTGGTCAGGGAAGTTACCTTCGCTGATCTGCGGGGTTGATTTGATCAGTCTAACTAGATGAGAGGTTGCCTCTGCCTGGCAAGCAGCATGAGATAGCTTAAACAAAATAGCTTGGGCTTTGGAGTCGGATGTGTGTGAATGAAAACTCTGACTCTGCTGTTGTCTAAATGTACAGCCCTTTCAAGATACTTCACCTCATTAATCTTCAGTTTTCTAGTCTGCAACATGAGCATGGGATTCCCGCTTCCCAAAGTTCCTTTGAGGATTAACAGATACAATGAATATACAAGAGGCAGCCCTTGATACATAGTCCTTTGTATTTTTATTTATTTATTTATTTTTTGAGATGGAGTCTCGCTCTGTCACCCAGGCTGGAGTGTAATGGTGCGATCTCGGTTCACTGCAACCTCTGCCTCCTGGGTCCAAGTGATTCTCCTGCCTCACTCTCCTGAGTAGCTGGGATTACAGGTGCCCACCACCACGCCCAGCTAACTTTTGCATTTTTAGTAGGGACGGGTTTCACCATGTTGGCTAGACTGGTCTTGAACTCCTGACCTCAGGTCATCTACCTGCCTCGGCCTCCCAAAGTGCTGGGATTACAGGCGTGAGCCACTGCGCCAGCCCGTAGTCCTTTTTAAAAGTCCATTTGCATCTTCCCCATGGTTCGAATTCATTTAAAGGGGAAGACCTAGATAGAGAAAGTTATTCAGGCAAGAATAGCTGCATGATGCTAAAACCTTTTACTATGAAACAAAGGTCAGCAGTTCTCAGCCCTGGCTCACATTTGAATCTTGTGGGGGCAATTTAAAAGATTCCCATGTGTGGGGGTTATCCCCAGAGATTCTGATTTAATTGGTCCACAGTGGACTCTAGCATTTAGGTTGTGAAAGCTCCCAGGTGTGGCCTATAATCCCAGCATTTTGGGAGGCCGAGGTGGGAGGACTGCTTGAGGCCAGGAGTTTAAGACCAGCCTGGGAATCATAGCAAGATTCTGTCTGTAAAACTTAAGAAATTAGCCAGGCATGGTGGCATGTGCCTACAGGTACTTGGGAGAATGAGGCTGGAGGATTGCTTGAGCCAGGAGTTTGAGGCTGCAGTGAGCTATGATCCTGTCACTGTACTTTAGCCTGAGATAACAGAGCCAGCTCTCTCTCAAAAAAAAAAAAAAAAAAGACCAAAACAAGGATTCCAGGTGGTGTTTGTAATGTGCACTGAATTCAATTGTTGCTTCTCAAACTTTAATATAAATTACCTGGAGATTTTGTTAAAATGTAGATTCTGATTCTCTAGGTCTAGGGCGGGGCCTGAGATTCTACATTCCTAACAAGCCCCAGATGAATGAAGCTGGTGCTGTCAGTCTGGGATCACGCTCTGTGTAGCAAGTGACTGATGATCCATAACGGTGGTTCTCAAGCTCCAGTATTCATCATAAAAACCTATGGGCTAGTTGAAAAAATAGCACTACAGCCTGGGGCTGGCCCTCCCAGGGTCTGTTTCTCTTGGTTTAGGAAGAGACCTAAGACAGTCCCTGGCCTATAATGTCCATTTTAACCTAAAAATCTCACGATGTTAGTTTTGTGATTTTATAATATGTCTTCTCTTCAAGTTCAATTGTTTACTACAAAATTACAGAGTCCGAAGTTGAGTATGTGGGGTAGCATTGTCAGAAACCTGAAACACAGATGAGCTCAAATTATGTGATGCCAAGACATGTTGATATTTGAAGCCATGTGTATCTCTAACCTCTGGAGTTCTCCTTTTCAGTTAAAGGGGACTTTCGCAGAACTCCCTTCGTATTAGGATTTACCATTGGCAAACGACTCACTAGTTAATCAAAAGAGCCTCCTTCACTGACAGGAGGCAACCAGGAGGACCCTTCACTGACAGGAGGCAAGCAGGAGGACCTCTGCAACACATCATACCTTCTAATGCAGAATCATGAGAGAGGCAGCTGATCTCCCCCACCCTGAGGTCCAACCAGGGGAAAATGGAGGTGGGAGAAGATAACAGGTTCTTTATTCAAAAGAACAGATCAGGCACCTTTGAAAATCTCAGGGACTTCCAAAAGAATTTGTCTCATGATAAATTGCCTTTTTCCTTCTTTCTCTTCTCACCCTCCTGGATTCCTCTTGCTTTAACTAGCTAAAACATCCTCTATTCAAGGGAAGGCTATTGCCACTTTCCAAGAAAAATCTAAAAAAACAACTCTGTGGGGATCAAAAACATAATTCTGGCATTGTTGCTTTGGATAAATATTTTGCACATGACTAATACAAAAGGTGTTATCTTCCTGGAACTTTATGAGTTTGTAAATAAATTGATATGAGGCTGTCATGTGGGAAATGAGAGAGGGGAACTCAGATTTTCTTGCTTTCCCCTTTAAAAACATTTACATCTGTAAGAACATTTGAACAGTCTATAGAAATTTCTGCATGACAGTGAGAATAGACTACTCAAAAATGCAATAATCACACAACAGTTTAGCCAACCAAGCCTTAGGTCACCCAAGTTTTAGGTACTTAACTCCATACTGTACTTTCAAGTTGGCCTTCTTTTTAGAAGTTATCAAATTGGGGCTACTTGGGCTTACTAATATCCTCTGCACTGGCTGGACTGGCTGAATACAGAACTGCCATGTGGTGGAGTGATTCAGCAATAACATGAGACCCTAATTGTCTCAAATGTGTTTCTCAAGAGCTGGCCACCAACTTGCCGTCCTTCACTGGTCCTCGGAGCCTTGCCGTTGGTTAGATACAAGCTTGAGTCAGGCCAATGTGTGCATCTGGTTTGGATGGGAAGGGTGCCGGCCATGGTACTCAGGCCTTCACCCATTCACTGTTCCTTTATTAGACCTAAGGGGTGCTGGTTGTCCAGAACAGACTGTGGAGTCTGTGCAAAGGGGAGGGAAGCTACAGTGGAGGAACCCATGCAATGCAGTGCCAAGCCCCAAGTAATGGTAAAAGCAGAACTTGAGAAAGGAGCCTCCCAAGGTGATAGGTCCTGTGTGCTGAGGATCTAGGGAAGGTGTTGGAGGGAGAGGGACTCTCATCTTTAAAATGAAGTGAAGGACAAGACAGATGGGGAGCAGCAAGATGAGCTATTTTTCAGTTTTGCCCTGAGTTGGGTTTTGACAGGACAAGAAATGAATCACTGCATTTTAAAATGTATTTAAAATTTCTATTTTTTGTTGTTGTTGCTAGAAATAGGTTTAACTTTTTAACTTTTATCAGGCCACATTTCTGGTTTGCAAGGCAGTGGCTTCATTGTGAAGTTTTTTTTTTGTTTTTTTTTTGACAGAATCTCACTCTGTCACCCAGGCTGGAATGCAGTGGTGCCACCCCCACTCACTGCAACCTCTGCCTCCCAGGTTCATGCGATTCTCCTACCTTAGCCTCCCAAGTAGCTGGGATTACAGGGGTGCCACTGCACCTGGCTAATTTTTGTATTTTTAGTAGAGACAGCATTTCACCATGTTGGTCAGGCTGGTCTCGAACTCCTGACCTCCAGTGATCCACCCGCCTCGGCTTCCCAAAGTGTTGGGATTACAGGCGTGAGCCACTGTGCTTGGCCTATTATGAAGTTTTAAACAGAAGAGGATGGCCTTTTGCCTGGGATTTTTAATTTATTGATTTGCTCGTGTGTAGCATTTCTTATGTGGCAGACACTGTTTTAAGCACTTTAAAATCTTACCTCATTAATGCTCTTAACAACCTATGGATTAGGAACTATTACAGTTTTCATTTTGCAGAGGGGCCTGCAACCACTATGTCATCCTGCCTCTAGTGTTGAGGACAATGTTCCCGTTCTGAGGTGGAAGAGGAGAAAACGGGATTAGGTGGACTGGTTCGTAAATGCTGTCCCTAGACTGATGAACTGGTGAGGTAGCCATCCCTGGAGCTCTTGCTTAAAATGCAAATTCACAGGCCTTACCCCGGGATATCTGATTCAGGAAGACTGGGGGTTTTGAAACACTGACCTAGACAAGGTGTGCGGGAACCCCCCGCCCCCCGCCCCGCTGCAAATCCAGGAATCCTTGATTGAAACATCATCTGATTACTCTAATACGAACATGACTCGAGGGAGCAACAGTAGCTTATGCTGCCACCTCCCATGCATTTGCTAGTCCTTCCAGCTCCGGTGTCTAAACCACAGTCACTGATGGTGACAATTCTGACCACTCCACCCCCAGCTCCATCTGCTGAAAACCAGAAGGCTGCCTTGAGTCCTCCGAGCCTCCCACGCCCTGCCTGCTTTCCTTCCGTAAGAGCTTGGAGCCCACGGTCTTCTTAAAGGCTTAAACCATCCCCACAGCAAGACAAAGTGGGAATCTTTATTCTCTATAATTAACTGCTGCCCCCCTTTCTGTTTTGCCAACAGCCATGCGGTTCAGCGGGATGACCCCGCCACAGAGCATAATTGTCTCATTCCAGTCGAAAGGACCAATGATGTAGCAATGTGTGACCTTGAGACTGGAGAAGGGATTGAGCCTAACTTCGTCCCCCACCCCCTTCCAGCCTCCATTCTACATCTACTTCCAGCATTTTCTTACTTGCAGACCCAGAAGAGGTTGGAGGTCCTGGCCAGTCTCTCACTCTTTTCCTTCTTCGCTCACATTTTTATTTCTCTTTAAGTGGCTGAGAACAGCCATGTTGATTCCATACACCCAGAAGGTTGAGGAGAGTTTGCTATTATATCACTTTTGCTAATTTCAGCTCTGCTGATGAGCACACAGACCTCAGCAAATCAACCAGACCATTTCCAACCCCTCTTGACTTTAAGAAGACTGGGTCATGCTCTGGGAAATGGAAGCAGAGAAGGAGAAGGTTTGCAAGCCCCCCGAGGTTACCACGATAAGTTGGCTTGAGAGGGAGGTAAAAAGCAATTCAGAGGACCACTTGGGAAAGCCCAGACAGGATATTATCAGTGGCCTGTGTGAAGTTCTCATCACCATGTAAAGTGAAAGATGCCAGAATTATAAAAACTGACTGCATTCTCTTCTCAGCTCTGCTTTGTGACTTCTAAGAATTCAACTGCTTTTCTATTTTAAAATAGTGATATTGTCCTCCTTCTCAATGCATCACCTGTATCATTTGGGACATGCCCATCATCAAGTTGCTTTGACTGAACACCTTAAACATTTCATGGAAAACAGAAAATATGTGAAAAAAAAAAATCTCCTCCTTGTCACGAGATCCCATGTAACACTCCAGCTTCTTCTTTAATGTGGTGGAAAAACATTCTAAATACCCCAACAAAAGGGCAAGAAAACTGGAACCTAATTGACCATCTTGAAACATGTAATAAAAACAGACACGTCAGCCACACTTCCCAACAGGCTTGCTCCCTGAATGTACACTAGTAATTATCTGAGGCAGTAACTGAATTCAGCTAAAATAGAGAAGGCAGCTATAGAGAAGCTCAGTGCTTCTCTCAGGAACCCCTAATTCTGCTGGATTCCAGCCCACTGGGTCATGATGCCCTAAGATTTCAGGTGCAGTGGCTGCAAACTGGAAATTCTCCAAGAGGAAGAGCATTCTTGATTCTTTTTGGACATAAGTGTTGGACACAAGGTGGTAGGAAATCACTTCTAACATAGCTTTCTGAGGGGCACTTGCACCAAAAGTTGGGTATTTAACCACATCCAAGAAGTGTGGATTTATTTATTCTATTATATACCTGCCTCAATTCCAGCAGAAATTTGGTAGAGGTTATCAACTTAGAAATACCGGTTATTAAACTTTCAGAGCAAAGCTTTAACAGCTACAGCCTATGTGGCTGTTCATATAAAACCGACGTGCAAATAAGAGGAGTTTCTTTTTCTTATTTTATTACCTTGAGCTCCTTGACTGTAGAAGAATCTTTGAGCTGACTCAACATCCAAGAGTCTATGAGCAGACTCCACATCCAGAAAATAATCCATTTTGGGATAATCCATCCTTGATGTTCCAAACACAGAGTTTTGAGAGAAAATGTTCACTGGAACACCTATAAAGAGGAAAAAAATCCACAATATTTTAGATGTTAAGTATAAAGTGTACATATAGATGTACTTTAAAATGTTTGAATAAGAATATCCCATTATAATATTCTACTACTTGATTGACATTTCCAATTCTAAAGCCACCCCCCAGCATAGCTTTCCTACTGTATGAGAAAATGCTGCATTTAGCCAACATTCATTCAAAGTAATATATTCTACCCAGGAAAAACAGATGATCTGATCTAAAGAGAGATAACATACCAGCCTTTCCTTGCTTTATATTCTCTGGAACATATACTGTTAAATTCACATGCTGTCAGTTTTCAAAAGGTCTATTTGATAAATAGCATCATTAAGTGTCAGCCGCTGGGAGTGTTGATCCTCAGTGGATCCTGGGACTTTCGGATTTCCCTGGAGCAGGGAAAATTGCCTGGGAATCTGAGCCTCCACTCATAGATGCCTTGCGTTTATGACACACACTGACATATTTGCTGTACAAATGCTTTGAATTCCTTCCTTTCCGGCGATTCCCTTCAGCACATTTTATAAAGTGCTAGAGGATCGTCACCTGCCTGTGCCTGGCAGGGGCTGATTTTCAGAAACAATTGTGGTTGGTAGAGCAGCAACAATGATTGCAGCATTGCAATGATGCCTATGAGATTATCATACACTAGCCTGTCACAAAGCTAATATACTTCCTCAGAAAACATTCAGCCTGTTGGGTTCTTTTTTCAAGCCTTTGTAGCCTTTCCCTGATACTTGCACAAATGAATTATCTCTATTTCTGCAGAATATTTTTTTGGAAAGAACAAGACAAAGTCATTAAAACCAAGCTTGGAAGTCTAATCCAATTGGTTTTTCTTTCTAACAGTATGTATTTTAATTTAAGAAATCATGTCTGGTAAGACAAAACTTTTAAAAATACCCAAAGGTACCCCGATAGCAAATATACTTACTGCAAAAAATAAAAATCAAAGGCTATCTGTCAGCGGTAAAACAAGAGCCGTTCCAGCCAGAGTGTCTTTGATCTTGCTAAATATTCCCGGTGAAAGTAAACGATTTTGATTGTTTGATTAGAACAGCGATGAATAATGCATACAGTCCACTGGACTTCCTTTATCAGATAAAATGGCCAGAGCACGTTACCTTAGCAACGGAAGGTGACGCCAGCCTCAGCCTCTGCACCCTCCCCTGCGAAGGAAGAAAATTACCAGTTTCCCGTGTAAAACTTTGGCAGAAAATCATCAAATCCACATGCATACTTCATGCAGGGCTATTCCCCAGCCCCCTATCTCTTAGGCAGAGAAGTGTCATAGTCATTAAAAAAAAAAAAACAGATTTATGTCTTCATTGTTTATTTTTATAATCCCAAATCTTAGTTTGATTTGCAGCTACAAAAGAATAGAATATGAAATGATTAAAAATTTAATATACAGGAAAGTTGTCTAGAAATTTTTGTGGGGGCACCGGTTATTACCCTAATGCTGGCGTAAGAGTGGCAGGCAATGGGGGAGTTTAGGGAAAGGCCATTTTAGCTTAGCATATGTTAGACATTCCCCTGTTATAATTAATACACAGAAAAGCCACCGGCATCTAGGCTGAAAATAACTCTTCCCTTCTGCAAATCAGTCACTGGAAGAAGCTTAAAAAGCTGTCTGAAATTTCCCAGATTCTGAAAGATGCATTATAGCATAGATTTTGTGGGAGATCCCCCCCCACAACCCCCATCCCCGGCAAAGGAAAATTAGCCAAAAAGATATTTGAAAGCAAGAGTCTGGAAGTTAGCGGATACTCACCGGCACTTGTTGACCCCTTTCAACAGGACACGGTAGAGTACAAAACAAAGCGGTGCGACGCTTCTGAGCCCGCAAGCCCAAATGAACAGCTTCTAATTTTCCCTTCAATCTCGCTTCAAGAGCACTGAGCAGAGGGAAGTGATGGATTTGCCCATTTATACTGTGATGAAATGCAACCCTTAAGAAGAGAACTGAGTGGAGCTGCTCTTTAGAACACATTAGACTGCTAATTTAAGAAAATTGAAAGGTTTTGTTTTACTGTCTTTTATGTGTTCTTCTCTGCTACCCCCTCAATTTAATTTGCATTTAAAATTATTCTCATGTCTCCTCAGCTCTCCAAGGTGTGGAGTACTTTCTAATCATGAAGGCTGCTCCAGTAGAGTTTGGTGCAACACCACTTTTATTCTGAGCTGCAACACAAGGCAGGTAGTCATAACTGTGAGCTGTTTTCTGGAGCGAAATACAGAGGGCACGTTTGATGCCACCCCTTCCCTCTTGCCTGGCTTTCTTCCTATCCTTGCTTCTGATTGCCTGGTCAAATATCCAGTGCAGATCATGCCCGTCTGCCTAAATGCATTTCTCTCTGTCTGAATGTAACAAAATAATTCCAACAACAAAAATAAACCTTGGCTAGTATCTCAAGTTATTCTGGTTTAATATCCTTCCTACCAAACCTCAGTAATGACTTTTAGGCACAATACTTTGAGATCTTCATGCAGGGCATAGTGATAGCCAAATGCAAGCCCTACTGTGGGTTTTCCACAACCTCTTGCACCCTTTGTTGACCAAGCAGAATTGCTAATTAGTATGGTGTGGTGTGCAGTGGGTCAGCTTGTTAAGAAAAGAGCATTTACATTTGAGAAGCCTTGGAAGGAAGACCATCAACACCACCCCTGTCCCCCCACTCCCTATACACAGCTTGGCTGGCTGCCCTTGAAACAAACCTGAAAATCCTCTGCTGTTTGTCTTGTGGGGTATCCCTCTCCCACCCGATCAGAACAAATCAGACACCAAGCTGGTGCTGCAGACAGTTAAGCCTCATGAAAAAGGAAGCTGAAACTACCAATCATGTGCCCTTGTAGGAAAGTCAACTATGGACTCTGAATTCCCAAAGCTTTGCTCCAACCCAGGGACTGACTTCTTTGAGGTTACTTTTCTATTCAGCACCCACTGGAGACATGCTGAACACTTGACATTTACAAGAGGAGAAAGCTGTCTTCTGGTTCCTTTTACTTACTGTGAGGTGTGGGCGACAGGTTCTGAACTCGTTATTGTAATTCTACTGAAATTGTAATGACTCATAGGTGAGAGAAAGAGAGAGAGAGAGTATAAGTCTATGCTGCTGACCAAACCTTTAGGTGAGTGCAGATGAATGTGTGATTGAGGAAAGAGATGCTAAACCGGAAATGTGAAAAATAGAGTTGATTCCCAGGGGGTAGGTGGCGGATTTGGAAGTCAGTCATTTCTGGAGAGTTGACCAAGAAAGGGAAATTTAAAATACTTTACGAAGTGAACAAATAATATGAAAGGGTCATAATTTAAGAAAACTCAGGAGGGAAAATTTCAACTTAAAGAAATGTATTTGGGGCCAGGCGCAGAGGCTCACGTCTGTAATCCCAGCGCTATGGGAGGTCAAGGCGGGTGGATCACCTGAGGTTAGGAGTTCAAGACCAGCCTGGCCAACATGGTGAAACCCCATCTCTACTAAAAATACAAAAAATTAGCCAGGCGTGGTGGTGGGCACCTGTAATTCCAGCTACTTGGGAGGCTGAGCAGGAGAATCGCTTGCACCTGGGAGGTGGAGGTTGCGGTGAGCTGAGATCATGCCATTGCACTCCAGCCTGGGTGACAGAGCAAGACTCTAGCTCAAAAAAAAAAAAAAAAAAAAAGAAAGAAATGTATTTGGGAAGGGGATGATTATTCATTTGCAAACAGGGACTTACTTTTACTAAATAATTATCACTGTGTTCTGTAGCATCATATGACCAACTTCTGAAATAGATTTTCAAAAAATGATCTCACTCTCTGGGGAATATAGCTATAGATTACATATAGGTGTGTGTGTGTGTTCGAAAATTATTTTTAAAGATGGTAAAGCATAGTAATGTTCAAAAGCCAGTGTCAAAATCTGATGAGCTCAATTCTGTTTTGTAACTTTAAACTGCTCCAAAACAACACTTATAATGGTCTATTGTTCTGAGAAATAATCAGAGAGGAAGGCAAGGTTACATCAAGTATTCAAACTAACACGTATTCGGCACTGAACAATTCAGCCCAAAACATCCTCAAGATTTCAGCTCTGCAAAACTTAATCCAGTGTTAACATATCTCTATGACCTAGAAATAAAATATTATTTTGAAAAATTCCAAAATCGAGTCATATGTTTTACATTGATGGCATTAAAATATGAAAGTGTAGAACTGTAAGGTTGAAACAAATAATCTAGAATTATTAAAAATACGTGAGATGGTAGAGAGATACATACTTTTCTGTTTTTAGTTTGGTTGGAAGAGGATACGTATGTGAGTATTCTATACACAAGCAGACGTATTCAATTAATTCAAAATAGAGGTATGCTTCATGTTGGAATCTAGAGGCAAGTAAAGATATAAGCTTGTATTTATTTTGGGGGTGTGCTTATTTATTGTGTTAGATGGCAAAAGACCCAAACATTCTGGGAGACATCACATGATTTGTAAGTAGATAACTTGCTCTTTTTATATTATGCTGTTGACTTCCGTTGGAACCAGCCTGGGTTTATCCTCTTTGCTAAGAGATAAAGCAGTTCTTATTTATAATTTTACAATGAATTTTCCTTGTTTAATTGCCTTATATTCCAGAGCTCCCTAGAAGACCATGTTTTATATTTGTGTTGGACTATTGAGGTCTGGCCCTCTACCTAAATGACATCCTAGAGAAGATTCTTTTTCTGCTAATAAACCCAACTAACTTTAACTTTAAAATATTAGAGACTTTCTTAAAGTGCAATGATATTTTGGATCTGTTGGTTTGGTACCTAGATTAATAATCTTTGTTGAAGTGCCAGTGTGCTAGACAACCAAGGAAAACAATATTCATTCATTTTTGCAAAGACCTGACCCCAGAATGTTTCAATAGCATTGGCTCCCTCTGCTTAATAAGTCACTTTACCTCCCAACCCCTCCCTCAAAAGAAATTTCTTTCCTTTTTTTTCTTTCATTAAAAAAATTAATAGTGATGGGGTCTCGCTATATTGCCCAGGCTGGTCTAGAACCCCTGACCTCAATTGATTCTCCTATCTCAGCCTCCCAAAGTGCTGGGATTACAGGTGTAGCCTCCTTTCCTTTCTTTTTAAAGCTTGTCATTAATTGATAGGGGTACTGCAAGTATTTTATCTAAGGCTTTATTCATATTGAAATCTTGATGGCAGAGAAAACATGTTAAGCCATCATCAGTTCTTTTTGCTTTAGAGTAATTGAACTTCCAGTTCTTTCTTGTGAATACGTTTTGATGATACTTAGAAAGCTAAAGAAGGCTGGGAGGATTGGGAAAGTGTGTGGAGAAAGAAGTCTCAGGGAAGAGACCTTAATTCTATTCCGTATAAGCCTACAGTCATGTTTTGAGGGCTTCCTTAAGTTTAAGATACCTGGTACTCTGCTGTTAGAAAAGGGCATTGAATTTGTTAGCATCTTCATTTGAACCAGGGCCTAAGCTGCCTTATAGATTCAGAGGTGGGTTCATTAATTCTATTCAAGAATGTTATGCCAAAGGAGCTTCCCCTTGGGCCATCCTCAGTTAGCAGGAAAAGTCTTCACACCAAAACCACAAAGCCCTCTGCTCTTGAAACTGCCCTGGAGACAGCCACACTGGATGAGGCGCACACTGGACAATATGGTGGGGCCAGGACCAGGCAGAGGACATCCATTGGCTTCACTCACTGCCCACTTCTGAAGATATCCTTTCCCTTCTGTTAATACTTTTTAGAAAGGTCAGTTGAGAGAGGAAAGAACAAGAGTTCACATGTCATCTTACCCTTCTGCCAACTGGATTCTAGTAAGTTGATCTTACTTATAATATGAAAATCTTTTTGTTTCAAAGAAAAAATAGTCAGATTCAGTCCCCATCTCAGTGCCCAGGTCATTCATCTGGAAATAGGGGAAGGGGGAAATGTTGAGTAAGGAAACAAGAAGTTCTCTAGCAACTCTCTACTTACTGTAACTGTCAAATATCTAAATATGAAGATGTTAAAATGACCACCTAATGATGGAGAAGTACATTGACAATAGTAATTTTTTTACATGAATTTTAGGATACATAATAATGATATTTGACTTTTTCCCTCTGGCAAGAAAATCACATTGCCCTCAATTCTTTCATTCTCTCTCTCTCTCTCTCTCTCTCTCACTCTCCCCCTCTCTGTGTGTGTGATTTATTTTCAACTCTCCTGGAGAAGGCTGACAAATTAGTCACAAGTTCCCTAGTGGGAGGACTAGCCCTTTCCTAGTCCCCCTAAAAATCCAGATAGCAACCTGAAAATATCCAAACACGTATTCAAGAAAGAAAGAACAATAATCTCTAAGAGCCACAAGTCTAATAGACCCTACGTTGATGATACGGCCTTTGAGCCTCCAAAGCACATTGAACAAATAGGACTGAACATAGCAGTGAGAGCTCACAGGCAGGGAGGCAGTGTGGGTCGTATCTAAATAGTAATGGACATAGGTGACTCATTCCTTTTAGCTTTAAAATACACTGACACATTCTACAGCAAAGCTGTATGCTTAAATATTAACACTTAATGTTTTTCTTATGTATATGTGCAAGGACATTTGATGCATATCTTTGTATAACAAACAATTATTATTATTCATGACATAGTCCCCAGTTTAATTTGTTGTTCAAAGGTAAATACTTTTAGGATCTGTCACCTGAAGGCATTGAAGGGTACCATATCACAGGAATTAAGTTTCCAAATAAGAATTCTCTGCTCCTCGTGGATTAAAGATAACAGAAGACTCAACTCCTCTCTCGTAAGAGGAATGCCTTTATTTGTCTTTTCTGAAACAAAGAGAACCTTGTTGGTATTCATTGCATTTTAATATATCATAAACATTATCACTAAATGAAAGAAAAATAATCTGTCATATTTAGCCTCAAAACACTCATTGCTGTATAATGAGCACCAAAGAAATGTTAGCTAATCATTCAGGAGGCAATGCAGTGAAGTAGTTAACAATATCATCTAGAGGATCCTAGTTCTGTAGCAGAATCTTGCACGCTAATCTCCTTGGGTCTCAGTTTCCATCTCTAGCAGAGGAATAAAAATCAGGGCCAAGTGAGACAACGCAGAGCCTGAACACAGGAAATATATAGGTTAGGTAGTATTTAACAATATTTTTTTGAACAGCCTACATGTATGCAAGGAGTTGAGAGAATAGAGCACCCCTTCCCATCCACCCCAACTGTATCCATCTAATATGTTGAGACATTGCCTCCATCACTCCAATTGCAAATAAGCTCTTAGTCCTCTGAAATTCGGTAGTATTTTGTCTATATCTCTAACGTATGTTGTAGTTAACTATGTATGTATACATGAAGATTAAATGAGTTAATATGTGTGAAGCAGCTGGAGTGGTGCCTGGCTCCTTGTACACACCCAAGGAGTGTTAGATATTATCATTATTTTTCTTCACAGAGAGTGCTTCAAGGCACATTTTTTTTTCCTGGTGGGCCATATAAAGTAGGAAAGCACTGAGGACCCATGCCAAGACATCTTCACCAAAAGGACATCTGTTATTCTTTTTACTATCCTGCTTTCGTGAGAGAAGTTTGCAACAGTGAATGACAAACTAGAGCAGAATTTTCATGAGTTCATCTTCTCTTTCCTCAGCCAAATTAAATGACATGATATGTGTAGATGCTTGGCACAGAGTGGGCACTTTATACACTGGGTAATTGCTCCACAACCGATGTTCCGGCAGGGTGCAGTGGCTCATGTATGTAATCCCAGCACTATGGGAGACTGAGGTGAGAGGTGAGAGGATCGATTGAGCGCAGGAGGTTGGGTCTGCAGTGAGCTGTGATCGCGCCACTGCACTCTAGCCTGGGTGACAGAGCAAGACTGTGTCTCAAAACGAACAAACAAAACAACTGAAGTTTCTATTCTTCCAGGGATTGGTCCACAGATCTTGCCCATTGTAAATGTTCAGGTATTATTCATTTATTCATCATTGTTTCATTAGCAGATGATAGTTTATCACTCAATATGTGCCAGACACTGTAAATAGTTGCTGGGAATACAACAATAAGCTAGTTTGATTCCTTCCTCAGGAGATTACAGTTTAGCCTGAACTTTGATTCTCCTTTTTTCCATGTGAAAGCATACCCTGAAAACAATCCTATCTGTAAACGAGCAGAGATGTCTAGAAGCAGTCAGCTCCAGGGTCTCAGCCACCAACGACCAAGAGAGAGGCATTTTGGTATGCTGGTTGGGAGCCTTTGTGTAGTGTTCAACCTTTAATGTGTTTAATTTCTCCTTAGCTTTTCAAATTAGATGGGAATACAGTACTTAGTTGGTGGTAGGGGAGGAAGGAGTAGACACTCAAACCTGGTACTGTGTTTAATGCTGAAATTGAAGGGTGGCACTCTCATGTCTGAACTTTGAATAGCAACAAAAAGGATTAGCGGGCTGACTGATGAAAAAAAAAAAAACAACAAAACAAAAACATGTACCACCATGTTTTAAACGAATAATCTTTAAAAATGGTTTCAAGAGCTGTTGGTTTTAAACCAATTGATTTTTAAATGTGCTTTCACAGTACTACGATGGTAATTGCCTTGAGTGAGTTACCATCCGTCACAGGCTCTTTTGTATATTTCACAGATCTCTCCTGGGAGGAAAAATAATAGAACTGCATTGTATTTCACTAGCCTGGGAATTGTGGGACCCAAGGTACTTGGGAGAAGTTCATGTTCTTTAGCCCTTAGAGTGTTGGGAGTAACATTTTTCAGGTTAGTATAACCTCTTCTGGCAGGGTAAACATTTGGGCTGCATTTTTTTAAAGAGCCCTCGATTTAAAAAGCTGGTAGCGGTAAATAGCAAGAGTCTACCATCACATTTTTAACATAGCTCTGGAGGAACTATGATTTAAAATCAAAAGTCTTCTCATTCCTATGGCAACCAAAGAAGTATTCAACTAATGTAACATGCTGTGTCCATTAAGTGCTGTGTTCCTCCCCCACCTTCTGCTGCCTCCCTCTCTCTGGATCAACCTGAAACTCACTAAACTGCATACCTGGAAAAAGGCTCTTTTCCAGATGCAGAATTGGCTTGCAACATGCAAGCCATCAAACCCATGAATGTAAAAGGGAAGAGTCTTCCCAGAGGAAACCTTTACAAACCCAAAGGGAAAAAGCACCCCAAAATAGAGATGCCGTCTGCTTCCCTCATTTGACATGTTTGAGAGCTCCTTGTTTTAAAGCCAGACACAAATCTGTGAAGAGATTCCCTTGAGTTACAACCCTTTTTGGGAGCAGCTACCATGAAGATAACATATGTGGTGAGACAGAGCCAACAGCACCCACTGTGCTGCAGCACAGCCATGGGAACATTTATCACACATTCCCAGGAAGCTGGAGTGGTTACTCATGCTTATAGAGAAATACCCTCCCTGAGCCACTGTCTCATGGGTGGTGGGGGTTGGCTGCCACCATTACTGCCTACATTTCGAGGAGGACTCCAGTGGCTTTATGCTCTCCTAGAGGGCTCCTTTTTTTAGTCAGAAGCTGAAGCCTGAGATTCAAAGACCCCCAAATCAAGGACAAGCAGAGTCTGAATTCTGGCTGTTTTTGAAATTTACAAGAAAATAATTTTCAGGGTGGAGATGGCCAGGGATGCTTTACATAAAGTCTTGCATAGATTCCAATGTGGATGGACTAGTTGTTTGCTTCTGGTTCTTTGGAAAGGTTCAGAGGAACATTCTGAATCACAGAGAAGCATCGTACCCCCATTGGCTTCTCTTTGGACTCCAATCCCTGTCCTTCTGTCCCTGGGCTTCCTCAGTGAGGGTGTATGTTTGAGAGGAAATTGGGTGAAAACTGTCCTCAATCATTGTATTTGTGGCAAGTGTAAGGACTGAGAGGTCTGTTGCTCTGTGACTTTAGGCACAGTGCTTCCCAGCTCTGGGCTTTTCCCCCATCATTTGTACGCCAGTGATGTTAAACTCTTTTAAGTTTAAAGTAAGTCCAAGTCTAAGGTATCTATTGCTCAAAAAGTTTAGAACTGAAGTTAATAGAATTGAGACCTGATTAAAACTTTCTATTTCTTTCTTTTTATAAAACAAAACTAGGATATGTACAAGCAGACTCTACCGTGAGACCCACGGTGCGGGGTCTTGCTGCTCAAAATGTGTCCTGACGTGGGCAGCATCACTGGGACCCGGGAGCTTGGGAACTGCAGAAGCTTGATCCCTAGGCCAGACCTCCTGTTTCAGAATCTGCATTTTAATAAGATCTTCAGGAAATTCATGGGCACATTAAAATGTGAAGACTACTAACAGAGAGTTCTTACAGAGGCTGTGTTTCTCTAAATTTGTTGGCACCAAGGTCAACTGTTTCAAGCACCCTGACTTACTTTCCCCCTATCCCTGGTGATGTTATTACCGATCCTTTTTTCCCATCTAACAGGGTGAGAAAACCTAAACTCATAGAGATTAGGTAACTTGCCTATAGTCACACAATAGATTATTAGATGTTGGGCTGAGGTGGATTTAAGATAGACTTCCTTGTATGACCAGTTAGCTAAGAGGGAGAAGAAACCAGGTCTTCTTCAGAATGTCCACCATAAATCTCCCTTGTTTATTAACAATAGCATCTCCTGGTATAAAACCCT
The DNA here is from genome assembly GCF_009828535.3 of Hylobates moloch. Classification (NCBI taxonomy): domain Eukaryota; kingdom Metazoa; phylum Chordata; class Mammalia; order Primates; family Hylobatidae; genus Hylobates; species Hylobates moloch. The sequence continues at coordinate 12,053,975 of NW_026652295.1, read as the reverse complement.
TTATCTAGCCTTCCCCACCTCCCTGCCAACTTGACATTGTACTTTTCATGATCATTGGATTCTCAAGACAGCCTCACATGAAAATTGAGGGAGGCATTCTCCATTTTACTCAATTCTGCTTCATTCTACAGAAGAGGACAGAAAGTCTAGAGAACCTAATGGACTAGTTGGAGCTAGTACATGCCAGAACAAAAGCTAAAGCCCAGATGTTTTGGAGTCAAGCCCATTGTGATAGCACCATCTCCACATTGTGTCTGATTCAGAGTGTTTATCCTGCTGGCTGCTCTGTGCCCACGCTTACCTTAAAGACCAGGACAAGTGGTGATGCCTTCTTGGTGATTCTTCTTGGTGATTCTTTTTTATTTTTTTATTACAAAAATTTTATTGTGGTAAAACACACATAATACAAAACTTACCATCTTAACCATTTTTTAGTGTATGGATCAATGGTATTAAGTACTACACATGAGTATACAAATATCTCTTTGAAACTCTGCTTTCCATTCTTTTGAGTAGTCCAGAAGTGGAATTGCTGAACCATATGGCAATTGTGCTTTTAATTTTTTGAGAAACAGTCACACTGTTTTCCACAGAGGCTGCACCATTTTACATTTCCACCAAGAATGCAGAAGTGTTCCAGATTTTCTACATCTTTGCCAACACTTGTTATTTTCTCTTTTTTAAAAAAAATCCAAGTGGGTATGAAGTTCTTTGTGATTCTTGAAGGAGCATTGCTCTTTGAATGGCCCCACTTGCACACTGGGTAGGCCAATGAGTGTCTGACACAAAGGCCAAAGCACTTTGATTTGAGCTTGTTATAGGGTCAAGATCACAAGCATAGTGTTAAGAGAGTGAAAAGACAAGCCACATACTAGGAGAAAATATTTGCAAATCATATATTTGAGAAAGAGATTGTATCTGGTAAGAAAAACTCTCAAGCCTTAAAAATAAGATACAAAAATGCAATACAAATATGGGCAAGACATTTGAATAGACACATTGCCAAAGGAGACACGCGATGACAAATAAGCACATAAAAAGATGTCCAACATCATCACTCATTAGGGAAGTGCAAATTAAAATGTATTAGAATGTCTAAGGCAAAAAAGAGTGACCATACCGGTTGCCGGCAAGGAGGTAGAGCAACTGGAACTCTTACATTGCTTGTGGAAAGGTAAAATTATTACAAGTATGTTGGAAACATTTTGACAGCTTCTTGAATAAATGTTCACCTACCATATAATCCAGCCACTCAACTCCTAGAGGTTACCTAAGAGAAATGAAGGCGTATTTCTTGTAAAAAGATTTTTCATAGCAGCTTTATTTTTAACAGTCCCTAACTGGAAATAAGCCAAACGTCCCTCAACAGGTGAATGGATAAAATAATTGTGGTATAGTCATACAATGAGATACTACTCAGCAATAATAGGGAATGGACCACTGATACCTGCAGCAACATGGATGAATCTCAGAAACATTTTGCTGATTGAAAGAAGCCACACAAAGAAAAAAGGAGTACATACTGTATGATTCAATTTATATAAAATTGTAGAAAATGCAAACTAATACATACTGACAGGAGATTAGTGGCTGCCTGAGAATGAAGTTGGGTAGAACAGGGGAGATGAGATTATAAAGGGCATAAGGAAATTTTGGGGGATAATGGATGTGTTCATTATCTTGATTGTGGTGATGGTCTCAACAGTGTATGTAGTTCAAGAGTGAATTAACCATATTACACACTTTAAGTATATAGCATTTGTTGTAAGTCAGTTATGCTTCCAGAAAAGCTATTTTTAAGAATTGAAGGAAACTGTAATACCATAATGGATGTTTTCTCTTTTATTATTTCAATTTTTATTTTAGATTTAGGAGGTACATGTGCAGGTTTGTTACAAGGATATATTGCATGATGTTGAGGTTTGGGGTTTGATTGACCCTGTCACCCAGGTACTAAGCGTAGTACCCAATAGTTAGTTTTTCAGCCTCCTCCACCCGTTTGTCCCCAGTGTCTATTGTTGTCTATGTGTTCTCAATGTTTAGCTGTCACTCATAAGTAAGAACATGTCATATTTTGTTTTGTTTCTGTATTAACTGTCTTAGGATAATGGCCTCCAGCAGCATCCATGTTGGATGCAGCCACAGTTTATGGCTGTGTAGTATTCCATGTAGTATTCCATATACCACATTTTCTTTATCCAGTCCACCATTGATGGTTACCTATGTTGATTCCATGTCTTTGCTATTGTGAATAGTGCTCCAATGAATATACGAGTGCATGTATCTTTTTGGTGGAACAATTTCTTTTGGATAAATACTCAGTAATGGGATTGCTGGATCAAATAATAGTTCTAAGTTCTTTGAGAAATCTCTAAACTGCATTCCACAGTGGCTAAATTAATTTACATTCACACCAATGGTGTATAAGCGTTCCCTATTCTCTGCAGCCTTAATAGTATCTCTTGTTTTTTGACTTTTAGTAGTAGCTATTCTGACTGGTGTGAAATGGTATCTCATTATGATTTTGATTTGCATTTCTCTGATGATTAGGGATGTTGAACATTTTTTCATGTTTGTTGACTGCTTGTATGTCTTCATTTGAGAAGTGTCTATTATTAATGTCTTTTGCCCATTTTTTAACGGGGTTATTTGTTTTTCGTTTGTTCAGTTTTTAAGTTTCTTATAGATTCTGGATATTAGACCTTAGCTGGAGGCATAGTTTGCAAATATTTTCTCACATTCTGTAGGTTGTCTGTTTATTCTGTTTCTCTGTTGATTGTTTATTTACTCCTTCCTTCCCCCCCTCCCTCCTTCCTTCCTTCCTTCCTTCCTTCCTTCCTTCCTTCCTGTTCTTCCCTTCCTCCCTCCCTCCCTCCCTTTTCTCCTCCTTTCCTTTCCTTTCCTTTCTTTCCTCCCTCCCTCCCTCTTTCCTTCCTTCCCTCCTTCCTTCCTTCCTCTTTCTTTCTTTTTCCTCTCTTCTTTCTTTCAACAGGATCTCACTCTGTGTCACCCAGGCTGGAATGCAGTGGTGCAAACATGGCTCACTGCAGCCTGGACCCTCCTGGGACCAAGCAATCCTCCTGCCTCAGCTTCCCAAGTAGCTGGGACTACAGATGCATCACCATATCCGGCTAATTTTTTTTTTATCTTTTGTAGAGATGGGGGATAGTTTCTTTTGCTGTGCAGAAGCTCTTTAGTTTAATTAGTTCCAATCTGTCAATTTTTATTTTTGTTACAATTGCTTTTGAGGACTTAGTCATAAATTATTTCCCAAGGCTGATATTCAGAATGGTGTTTCCTAGGTTTTCCTCAAAGATTCTTATAGTTTGAAGTCTTACATTTAAATCTTTAACCCATCTTGAGTTAATTTTTGTATATGGTGAATGGTAGGGGTCCAGTTTCCTTCTTCTGCATATGACTAGCCATCTATTACACCACCATTTATTGAATATGGAGTACTTTCCCCATTGCTTATTTTTGTCAACTTTGTTTAAGATAAGATGGCTGTAGATGTGTGGGTTTATTTCTGGGTTCTCTATTCTGTTTCATTGGTCTATGTGTCTGTTTTTGTACTGGTACCATGCTCTTTTGGTTATTACAGCCTTTTAGTATAGTTTTAAGTCTGGTAATTTGATGTCTCCAGCTTTGTGCTTTTTGCTTATGATTGCTTTGGCTATTTGGGCTCCTTTTTGATTCCTTATGAATTTTAGAATAGCTTTTTTAGTTCTGTGAAAAATGACATTGGTAGTTTGATAGGAATAGCATTGAAACTGTAAATTGCTTTGGGCAGTATGGCCATTTTAATGATATTGATTCTTTTAATCTATGTGTATGAAGTATTTTTCCATTTGTTTGTGTCATCTCTGATTTCTTTCAGCAGTGTTTTGTTGTTCTCCTTATAGAGATCTTTTACTGCCTTGGTTAAATGTATTCTCAAGTATTTATTTTATTTTATTTTTTGCAGCTATTGTAAATGGGATTGCATTATTGATTTGACTCTCAGCTTGAATATTATTAGTGTATAGAAATAGATACTTTGATATTGTATCCTGAAACTTCACTGAAGTCATTTATCAATTCCAGGAGCCTTTTGGCAGAGTCTTTAGAGTTCTCTATATATAGAATCATATTGCCCACAAAGAAAAATAGACTTCTTCTTTTCCTATTTGGATGCCTTTGATTTCTTTCTTTTGCCTGATTGCTTGACTAGGACTGCCCCATAATTGATCTTAATGTCCATTTTTCTATTTTATTTCTTTTAGTTAATGTTATGAGAAATTGGAAAGGTGATTTTTGAAGATTTAATTCAGCCTACAAGTATTTTCTCCATTCAGAAAGTAGTTATACCATATATTTCTTATTTTTAAACATGTACAAATGATTGTGAAGCTTCTGCATTAGACATGAAACAATTCTTGCTGTAATTATTATTTTTCATAACATCAAGCCATCTTGACCACTGATGCTAGAAGTAAACTGGCTTTAGTGCAGTAGTGGAAGTCAAATAGTACACCCACAAGTGGCTTAGCACTAAGCAAACTCAAATAAGGTATTTCTCAGAGAGAGGGAAATATAACAAGGAAAGTACATTTTTGAGATTTTAGATTAAAATATAGTGGTTTCAAAGCCAAATTTTATTGAAATGAGATAGAAGCATACATCAAAAAGGGAAAATGGGTCTTTGGAATGGTTATAGGGTTATTTTGTGTCACCAAATGAGCTATTGTTGAAACAAGTTGTTGAATGGTAGTAAGAATTTCTCATATGATCACTTGAGCAACACAATTAAAAAATATATCTCTATCCAGTTTGATTTTGACTCCAGTATCCTTTAGCTTACTGGCTGGTCTGAACTTCTCTGAAGTTGTCCTCAGAAGGAGGCGTCTTCTCCAAAGCTCACTTAAACATAGAAGAAAATCTCGTATCTTTTAGAGATCGGCAGAATGACATGTTTTCCCATTTTAGTTTCTTGTTTATCTTTAAGAAAATTGAGAAAAGCCGAAAGCTATGTATATATATATAACATACAAGCATGAACACACAATGAAAAACTGTTCTTAGAACATTTTCATATTCAACAGAGATATAAAAATTTAATTTATCAGAAAAAATGAAGCACAGAGTTCTTATTTGATATCTATGAGAACTGAATTGTTTTTGCCATAAAAACTGGGCCAATTGCTATAGTATCAAGCTGGCTAGATTTGATTAATTGACTAATTGACGTTTGTTATCGATTCATAAACATCATAAAACGCGAAAGTCATGGAATAAATACTGACTTTTTTCTTGAAAAGTTCAATTCTGATAAATGGAATGAAGTAATTGAGCATTGTTTATTAAATATTGAACAGTTATTAGATTAAACAATATGAAATCGCTGGTATTAAACCACTTTTGGCCTACAAAAGCGTCAGGCACTGGTGAGGTGCTAAACGTTAAAATATGATTAAAAATAAAATTATTACATTCAAATAACTCAGTCTACTGAAGAAAACAGACTCAAAATCTGATAAGCGTGAGTGTTCTATAATACAGGTGTGTGTGTAGAGGCAGGGAAGGTGGAAAAACTAACTTTGCTTCAGCAGACATTTTAGTAACTGCTATTCACCAGTAGTGGTACTATATTTTAATAGAATAATCTACATGTTCTTTTCTGGACTCACAAATTCATTCTGAAGTTTATAACACCAACAACTGTATGCAGAATGATAGAGAATAATTGCCTGGGAATGTTTTCAGCTTTTGTGTTCAAAAACTTTAAATCAATCTGTTCTTCTGTCCTCTTAACAAATCCATTTGGAAAATTTTTGGATATCAGCAAGGAGACTGTCATCAAATGATTTATGCAGAACCGAGCAGTGATGCAGTTCCCTGCCAGTCCGTTTTGTTGACAGTCATGAAGAGATCAACACTCCAGGGGCCTCTTCTATATACTTGGGATTATTATCATAATCCCCAAATTATAAGATCTTTTGGGAGATAGCTACCATCTTTCTTGATATCCCTGTTTTTAGCCATAAACACATTTTAAATTCATTGGCACTCACGTGGCTTTTAATCCTTATAGAGAACTTCTTTCATGTTAAAAACATTATATTAAAAAAAAAAACCAAGCTGAACCACTTTCTAAACATTTAAAAGTTTTAAAACACCCACTCACCTTAAAAAAAAAAAAAAAGTAATAGCACACCAAAACTTCTGATGTCACTTTCCATGGATGTTGACGCATTTAGGTTGTCAGTTCTATTTCTGTTCACTTAACTGTAGCCTCCAATTTCCACTTATAGCATTTAGCTTGGAAATTTGGCATTGTTCAAACTTCAATGGCTGCAAAGCCATGTAAAACACGGTACAATAAAAATATGCCTGAAACTGCCACACCTTTTTTGGACAAATCTCAGTTGGTTTTATAATGGTGAACACGATGCCTTTTTTCCGCCCCCCCCACCCCCACCCAGGGCTAAACTGTGGAATGAAGGATACAGAAACAGCTATCACATTGCTTAATAAAAACTATCATTTATACATTTGAATTCATCCTAATACGTGACTATTTGTTTTTTCTGTTGGCTAAATCGACATCTCTTAATTCTGTTGCTCTCTAGGGCAGCTAAGCAATCAATTTGAGGTTAAACAAATAAATGTTTATTGAGCAAGCTGAATTCTTATAGAGAGTCAAAGATGGCAACATTAGGGATCATTTAGTGCAAGCCATTCATTCTGCAATTCCTTTAGTGATGCTAACAATCAAAACAAAAAAGAAATAATAGAGTTCCTCTTCTAGGGGAGGGGTGGGGGGGGTTTAGTTTTGTGGAAGGAGAGACTTGTAAGACAAATAATTGCAATTCAGTTTAAAGTGCTGTTTTTAACAGAGGCATGGAGGAGGGAATTTAACCCACTCATCTTGGACTTTAGAGAGTGTTTGACTTAAATTTTGAGGAACTGAGTTTAACAGGAAGATAAAGTGGGGAAGAGAATCTTTGATAGATGGGGCATCCTGAGTAAAGTTGTGGAAGCTAGGGAGAGTCCAGCTTATTTCAGGAGGAATAAGAAGTTGGACAGATTCTTGTACAGGAGAGGTTCAGATATTGGCAGAAGAGGATAAAAAGGCAAGCAGGAATCATGCTCTGAAGGATATAGTCTGGCTTCCTTCTCTAGAGTCAAGACTGAGGCAGGTAATCTTGTTAAGAGGCAACTGACAGAGTCCAGGCATAATAGGAGGATTTGACTTAAGACGGTGAAATCCAATTTGAATCACTTTTAATTTCAAGTCCCTCAGAAACATTCTAGAGTAGATGTTTTAAAGACAGTAGGAAATTTGGGTGTAAAGGGAGAGGTCACACCCAAAGATATGGATTCTCAATCAGCATATTTGGAAGTTGAAGCACTGAGAATGAATGTGATCTCTTCTTTAATCGTTTACAGATGGACCCTTGAAGGAAGAAAACACTGAAGGAGGAAAGAGAAGGCTTTGACATAAATTGAGAGGAACAAGGAGAAAGAGGTTGGTTGCTCTGGAAACCAAGGAAGAATCGAAGAGGAGAATGGAAGATGTCACATATCTAAGAATTCTTTATTGGATTGGGCAATTGAGGATTCACAGATGATCAGAGGAGCCAGAGACAAATCAGCGTGGTCAGTCTCTGCCTACCAAATTCAGAATCTCTTGACAGGGTTCTGGTTTGGGTATGACTACATTAGTAGCTAGGGTTATCCTACCGTGTAAAAATACTTTGATGATGATTATTTTTTTAATGCCAGTAGTCAGTGAAGCATTTTTCAATGTCTTCTTCCTGAATTCCTCCCACCTTTTGATCTGAAATGAAACCTTAGGGGAACTCACCCAATTAGCCTCAGTACCACAGTCTAAGCCTCCAAATTCTAGCAATTGAGTATTTTATAGCAGCAAATGCAATTTGTTTACCCAAGATAGGTTACATAAGGTAGGCTAGAACATTCTGGTTTCAGTCACTTGTTGTCCTTTGGACTTAGCTGAGGAGCTTCTTGAGCCTATGCCCTGCCCCAGAGATTCTGATTCTGACTAATCAGTCCAGTTAAATTTGCATAGGGGTTAGGCCCAGTCATCGTTATTTTTTAGGATCTCAGAATACAGAAGGAGTTAAGAAACAGTAAGTGGAATATTCGAATGCGTTACATCCTTGGCAGTCAAAGTGATCCACACAGCATAATTTGTATCATTCACCTGCAGCTTGTTAGACATGCAGAATCCCAGTCACCACCCAGACCTACTGAATCTGAATCTGCATTTTAATGAAATTTTTAAAAATTTTGTAATTGTTTTCTATTAAAACAATTTTTATGGAGAGGGTCTTGCTCTGTTGCCCAGGCTGGAGTGCAATGGTGCAATCACGGCTCACTGGAGCCTCAAACTCATGGGCTCAAGTGGTCCTCCTGCCTCACCCTCCTGAGGAGCTGGGACTACAGTCGTGTTAGTTCTCAGCTAATTTTTTAGAAACAGTTTTTGTAAAGATGACATCTGGCTATGTTGCCTGGCTGGTCTGAGATTTAAAGAAAGTTTAAAATCCTGCATTATATGTTAGACTTGACCAAAGTCTTGCCTTTGTATTGCCCTGAAGATAACTGGGCAGACCTGGCTAGACTCAACTTAAGTACCCTCTAAATTGCTAAAACACTAGGTGAAACCCTTGCTGCACCTTTCAAGCACCTCCAGACCTTTAACAATATATTGAAGCTCAGACTTTCCCCCTAGAGATTCTGATTTATTTGTTCAGGGGTGAGGAACAAGCATTAGTATTTTAAAAGCTCCCCCAGATGGATTCTATTGTATAGCTAGGGAAGAAAATTCATTGTACTAAGAAGTTGTAAAGGGAAGCAGAAATCTAAATTCAATTTAAATATAATAGAATTTTTTAATATAATGAGAGCATAATGCTAGGAGTGTATTCGTAATTGGAGCCTCAGCTGCTGTGCAGCAGGATGGTGTGAGAGCAGTTTCTGAAGGTCTCACTGATGAATGAATGATGGCATATTCTTTAAGAAACATTCGAGGCTGGGCGCAGAGGCTCACTCCTGTAATCCCAGCACTTTGGGAGGCCAAGGCATTCAGATCACGAGGTCAGGAGACTGAGACCATCCTGGCTGACACAGTGAAACTCCATCTCTACTAAAAATACAAAAAATTAGCCAGGCGTGGTGGCACACACCTGTAATTCCAGCTACTCAGGAGGCTGAGGCAGGAGAATTGCTTGAACCTGGGAGGTGGAGGTTGCAGTGAGCCAAAATCGCGCCACTACACTCCAGCCTGGGTGACAGAGCAAGACTCCATGTCAAAAAAAAATAAAAGAAACATTCAAGTTTTTAGTGAGCTCTTGCGAGAGTTTCAATCAATTAACTTAAAACACTTATAACAACAATTTTTAAAAGTTAGTAGAGACAGCACTAGGATAAAAACTTGTCTTATTTTGAAGTAGTTTGAGGGAGCAGGAAGGAGCAAGAAGTCGGGAGAGGTACTTTTCTCCTAGCGGGAAAGATCTGTAGGCCTACATTTGCTAAACCCTGAAACAGTGGCATTTTGCAAGACTGAAAGACGTTGTGTAGGTGTACACAGAATGTCAAGGATGAGTCAAAGATTAATACCTAAATTATAGAGTATGAAATGGGAATTTTATGCCTGTGACTTGGAAAGTTGGAAAGAAGGAAATATTGACGGATTCTAAAGTACAGTTGACCATTGAGCAACATGGGGGTTAGGGGCACCAACCCCCTGCGAAGTTGAAAATCTGTGTATAACTTTTGAATCCCCCAAAACGTAATTACTAATAGCCTACTGTTGACCAGAAGCCTTACCAATAACATAAAGTCAGTTAATACATATTTCCTATGCTATATGTATTATGTACTCTATTCTTACAATAAAGTAAGCTAGAGAAAGAAAATGTTATTTTAAAAATATTAAGGGAGAGAAAATATATTTACTATTCATTAAGTAGAAAAGGATCATCATGAAGTTCTTCATCCTTATCATCTTCACATTGAGTGGCTGAGGAGGAGGAGAAAAAGGAGGGATTGGTCTTGCTGTCTCAAGGGTGACAGAGGCAGAGGAAACCCCATACATAAAGGGACCCTGGCAGTTTAAACTGTTATTCAAGAATCAACATACTACGTATTATAGTTTAGTCAAGTGGATTATAACCAACTTCAAGAATGGAGAAAGACTGAAGCCATGCATTTAAAAATAGTTTAAAATTTTAAACTATTTAAAAATATTTCTGCCAAATTTATCAAAGCTTATTCACTGGCAAGTTTTCCCAAATGCCCAAATCATGCTACAATTTAAGTACAGCAGTGATCCCAAAAGTGAACTTCTAGCAGAATGATTCTTTATGAAATGTGTATAGAATGTATTTTTGTATTCAATAACTACTTGTTAAGTTTTCCAAACTGTCCTGGGTACCTAAGGATGGTATTAAATAATTGCAAGACATTCTCTCTGTACTTGAGAGACTTAAGCCTTTGTTCAATAAAAACAATTAGAGAGTTGTGTATTTAGGGAAAATATTCTATTTGCAAGATACAATAAAGCTGCACTTAAATTGAGAAAAACTGTAAAGTCATAAAGCTCAAGGTTTTAAAAATTAAATGACAGCAATAATACTCTTGATATGAGAACTCAAAATAGCTGCAGATGTTTTAATATACAACATTTTAAATAAATTACACTTAGCTCTCCATATCCAGGGGTTCTGAATCAGTAGATTCAACCGACTGCAGATCAAAAATATTTGAAAAGAAAACCAAAAAGTAATAATACAACAATAAAAAATAATACAAATAAAATATCAATATAGTATAACAGCTACTTCCACAGTATTTATATTGTATTAGGTATTATAAGTAATCTTAAAGATGATTCAAAATATAAGGGAGAATGTATGTAGGTTATATACAAATACCATACTTTTTTTTTTTTTGAGATGGAGTCTCGCTCTGTCACCCAGGCTGGAGTGCAGTGGCGCCATCTCGGCTCACTGCAAGCTCCGCCTCCCGGGTTCACGCCATTCTTCTGCCTCAGCCTCTCCGAGTAGCTGGGACTACAGGCGCCCGCCACCACGCCCGGCTAATTTTTTTATATTTTTAGTAGAGACAGGGTTTCACCATGTTAGCCAGGATGGTCTCGATCTCCTGACCTCGTGATCCACCCGCCTCGGCCTCCCAAAGTGCTGGGATTACAAGCGTGAGCCACTGCGCCCGGCCATACCATACTATTTTATATTAAGGGGTTGAGCATCCTAGATTTTGGTGCCTGCAGGGGTCCTGGAAGCAATCCTGGTGGATACTGAGGGATGACTATATTATGTAGCTATAGTACACAGAGTCAGTACTGGCCTGAGAAGTTTTAACACTTCATAATTCTCCTTTCTCTAAGATAGAGACATAATCACCTACTCACTCCGATTCTTGAAATAGGGTGGAAAAAATATTACTTTCTTACCTGAACGTGTTAATTTTGAAAATGAAAAAAAAAAGACATAAAAGGAGAACAGTTTGCAATCCCATCTTTCCCCCACTTCCTGTTCTCTGTATTTTGTGACGGTGGTTACTTTCAGAAGTGAATAGGCTATTGGAGACTGAGGAGAGTTGAATTTATGATAGACTTTTAGAGAGTGCTCACTATGTGCTGCACTTTCAAATAAATTCATTTTATTTCATTCTTGAAAAGTTCTTTTGGGTGATTTTATGCAACTTTGACAGATGAAGAGGAAAAATGGAAGCTCACAAAGATAAATGTACTTGTCTAAAATCACACAAAGGAAAATTTCAAACCCAGTTTTTAAAACTAAATTCCCTACAGGACATGACATTTGCTCCCTGGGTTGTAGAATATCAGTACACAATTGAAAATGCCATAGAGTGAATCTACTGTTAAAGGAGCCCCGGTGTGGTCCAGGGCTCTTACTTTGGCTACTTTCTTTGAGTCTTCAACCTCAAGGTTGAGGAATTAAGAATATGATCCCTGATTCAGATTCTGGCTCAGCTGTATACTAGCTCTGTGACCCTGGCAAGCCAGTTAACATTCATTATTGAACCTCTTTTTCCTATTTCATGAAAAAAAATTCATGATTCATAATGAATTCATTCCTACCTCCTATGGGTGTTGTGAGAATTAAACGGGTAAATTACGTAAGTGCTTAGAACAGTGCCAGGCATGTGGTAAGCATTCAATACATGTTAGCTATTCTTATTGTCAGGACTCTAAAAGTTTGATTCCAAACCAACCAGCTCTTCTAAGCTGCAGGCTCATATATCCTACGTGCCGATGGTGAGGATGTTGACCTGGATAGTTGTGGGCCTCTCAAACTCATCATGCCCCAAATCGAACTCGATTTGGACATAAGATAATACAAAGCGTTTAGCACAGTGAATGATCAAGAAGCATGCAATAAGTTTAGCTGTTATCACTATAGATTTCAAAACTGTTCTTTCTCCCGTATTCTTTTTTTGTAGAATCCGCTTTATCACCCAGAGGATACAATGAAGGAAGCTTGGGGTCATCCTAAATTCCTGAGTTTTCTCTATTTTGCAAGATCCAGCCAATAATCGAGTCTAGTCACTGTTTCCTCCTCGTAAGTATCTTCTGTACCTTGAATTCCCACTGCCTCATCGTTTTTTGTTCTGGGTATTTGAATAGGCTTCTCGTGGTCTCCAGAATCCAAGGAATGCTCTCTTCAATCCATTCTCTTCAATAATACAGGAATGAATCCTTAAAATTCAAATTGAGCACGTCATTGACTTACCCTGAAGTCCTTCATTCACACCCATCTGCTTCCAGAAAGTGCCCCTCAGTCCCGTCTTTCTGTGGTGTATGAGACCACCTCCTGCTGGAGGCTTACCTCTCAGATGTACCAGTCGTTGTGGCCACAGTGGCCTTCTGGAATTTTCTGTACACTCTCATTCCTGAGAGTCATTGCTTGTGCTCTTTTTCAGATCTGGAATGGTTTTTCCCATCTCTGTAAAGAAACATTTTCATCTGAAAAGTTGGGAAACACCATGATTATTTGACACATTTAAAAAATGCCAAGTATATGAAATTAAATTAGATAGAATGATTTTTGGGGGGAGCTAAAGAATTGCCAATTAGTGAATACACAGAATGCCCAGAAGAGAAGTTTTGCAAAAATTGTTAGAGTAGAAACTGTTATTATTAACAGTTTTCTGTGTAGAAACTAGTATAATCTTTTGGATGCTAAAGAAGCTGTAATCTGGAATTACAAACCAAAGACAAAACCAAACTTCAGACATTGCTGGTGCTACCACCATGGAGAAGGAGAGAGATTCATACGTAATTGAAATGAATCAATCTCTTTCTATGGCTTAGGTGTCTTAATGGGGCGAGGTGTCAGTTTTTACACTGCTTACTGGCATTGTTTCAAACTACAAGGGCCTCTGTGCACCACCTGATCTGGGAACTTATCCCCTGGTACCTGGAAAGGGACAGATGACTTGGATTTGATCCTAAATGGGACTATTAGAGAAAAATGGCAGTTAATACATCAACAGAAGAAAAGATTAATTGTTTAGTAATCTGGAAAGGGATAATTATGCCAGCAATTTCAAGGAAGAGAAGAAGCTTTTCAGTAAGTGGTTAAGATAAATATTTTGCACACTAAAATTCTGCAAGTCATTTTCCTTGGGTCAAGCTGACTTTCACACACAGCTTGTCGATGTAAAAACAGGTCATTTAAAATGTATTTCCTTTTAAAATCTTCTATCTCAAACAATCCTAAATTTAAAAATCAGCCTAAAACCTTCAAAACAGGCAGATGTCTGCTCTGCCTAGCAGCAGTGGTCTTTGGCGATTTCTTATTTCTCTGTGATGCAGTTCAGATTCCCTAGCATGACATTCAGAGGCCCCAGATTTTTCCCATTCTGCAATTGCCCTCCATCATCCCATTTCCACAAGCATCACCCCTTCTAGTCAGACCACACTTGCTGGCCTCTAATGACATTTTGCTTTCTGTCACCTCCTCGTTGTGCATGCTCTTCTTTCTGCCTAGTAAGTTCTTCTTTTCCCTGTAGAAGTCTCTTTCATCCTTCAATATTCTCACACCAACTCCTAAAGACTGACTTCATAGCCTTGTTATATTTCTTTCCCTGACACTCCCATAATGCCAGGTCCACGCTTCCATTGTAATCATGATGATGATGATAACAAGTATTTCCTTCTAGGCTATGAGCTTCTTTTCCTTATCCCCAGTTTCTAACACAGGGCCTCAAACATAATACTGTCTATAGATAAAATGAATAAAGTGTCACAGTGTTTGCGGGTTGACTTTTAGGCTGTTCATAGTAAGTGCTATCTATAGAATGAATGAGTAAAGCATCACAGTACTTGCTAGGTATTTGACATTTAGTTGAATGGCTCCTACTAAGAACTGTCTAAATGTATGGCTGGCTTTTAAGATGGTCCAGTTATAATTGTCATAAATCTACAATATGTCTGACACATTGTTTTGTATCTGTTGTGTGCAATTTGTGCTCGATATCAGGATTTGAGTAAACCTCCTCTCCTCCACCTTTCATCTAGCCCATGCCCTGTGGATAAAATGAACTGTATGTGAACTCCAAATGTCACTTTTGCTTTGACATCTAAATTGGTGTAATATCCATTTATTCATCATCCATCATTCACTCATACATATTTATCGGGCACTTTCTTTTAGAATTGGGCACCAATTCTAAAATCAATTGTGTTCTGATTACGTGTTGTATTACATCTTCTTATGTGATACTATATTATAGTTATTTGTGAATGTTTTTGTTTTTGTCCTCCAGTACAGTTCCTGATATACAGGCATTCAATAAATGTTAGGTGAATAATTAAATTGAACAATTCATAATCCAATGGCTAAATTTGGTTATCTATTCACTAGTTTAAATTCCAGATTTAATTATCAAACTCAATAGGTAGCTTAGATTTATTTTCCAATTCAAATGCTCTCTGTTCACACATGATCTGAGATGATAAGGGGCCATATAATTAGGTTGGTGGCTTTCAAATATGTTTTTAAAGCAGCAGAACTTTATTTTCAGATGTAGTTAAAATACAGAAGATTGTATAGAAAAAGTTAAAAAAAAAAGACACAGTTCTATCACCCAAAAGCAATGTTGGAATTTCAGTGATGTGTATATTACCTGCAGATCTACAGTTTTCTAAAACACCAGGATGCACCATTTACATAGAATTCAATGTGAATTCACCATTTACATAGAATTCAACATCTAGAGTTGTCCAGCCTGGTATCCCTCATTACCTTACTACCTTTTATATATGTACATCTATGTATATAGCTCAGTGAACATAGCATTCTGCTTTTCTAGTTTTTATTAGTATGTTCCATATTATTAAAGTCATTATACTAGTTAACCTCTTATTTAATTTATCATCACTCTGATCAAAAAATTTATACATGTGGCATTTGTAGAGCTCCCAGAGAGATGAGTTCATGCTTTCTGTTAGTTTTGGGTAGCTCCCATTAGGAACCTGGCATATAGAAGTATTTTGTGTGACATCATGACCCTATCAAAACAGTCTTGTTTCCCATGAATAAAATCATATCCATCTCTCATAGCGGATCTCAGAATAGGGAGTGAAAAGGTATACAAAACAAAGCCTTACAAATCTACCTGCTAACAACATTCATTACAAGTTACATTTCAGTTAATATAATTCTTCTAGAAAATAGAGTTAAGAGCCAAAGACATCTTTGGCTAGTGATACTAAGAATTCATCAGAAGGAACCTTTTCAGCAGTAGCAAAAATATGCTAATGGTCTTTATTACTTTATTATTTATAAGAGGCTGATGTACCCTTTCTCTACATCTATGTATCTATCATCTGTCATCTATCATCTATCTATCTATATCTATCTATCATCTATCTATCTATCTATCTATCATCTATCTATCTATCTATCTATCTATCTATCTATCTATCATCTATCATCTATCTATCATCTATCTATCTATCTATCTATCTATCTATCTATCATCTATCATCTATCTATCTATCTATCTATCTATCATCTACCTATCTATCTATCTATCTATCTATCATCTATCTATCTATCTATCTATCTATCTATCTATCTATCATCTATCTATCTATCTATCATCTATCTATCTATCATCTATCTATCTATCTATCTATCTATCTATCTATCTATCATCTATCATCTATCTATCTATCTATCTATCTATCTATCTATCTATCTATCATCTACGTATCTATCTATCTATCTATCTATCATCTATCTATCTATCTATCATCTATCTATCTATTATCTATCTATCTATCTATCTATCATCTATCTATCTATCTATCTATCATCTATCTATCTATCTATCTATCATCTATCATCTATCTATCTATCTATCTATCTATCATCTACCTATCTATCTATCTATCTATCTATCTATCATCTATCTATCTATCTATCTATCTATCTATCTATCTATCATCTATCTATCTATTATCTATCTATCTATCTATCTATCTATCTATCTATCTATCATCTATCTATCTATCTATCTATCATCTACCTATCTATCTATATAAAATAAAAAAATCTGCATGGACTTAACAAACTTGCACATTCTGCACATGTATCCCAGAACTTAAAGTATAATAAAAAAATAAAATAAAAAATTAAAAAAGAGAAATGAATGTAAAAAAATGAAACCACCAAAAACAACAGAAAATTTTATGAGACGATTTAATAAATCTGTAGGTGGTGAAAACTTTTTATACGTCAAAACGACAGAAATAATAACTAATGACAATGCTAGAATATTTGGGGCTATATAAAAAACAAAAACTTCTATAAACAGGAAACATCTTAGAGTGGGACAGTAAGGATTAACATCCCTTCTGTATAAGAACGATTGTAACTCAATAGAAGAATTGGCAAAGGGCACGAAACAAGCAGAAATACAAATGACGTAGCCAATTAGTAAGTGGCTACTAAGTGACTAACAGAAGTGGGACTCAAGGACTGCCACCTAAGCCAGGATTCCTAGATTCCTCTGTCCTAATGTGACTTATCCAAGCAGAAAAAAATGGAATATTTTTTCATCATTACATATAATGTTATTATAACCATGTGAAGTTTTTTATATCAGTGCATATAATGTTATAACTGTATGAAAAATGTAAGTGGCTAATAGAAGTGACTTTAACAAATGGAAATCTCTACTCTATGCCTCTCTTTCTCTTTTTCCAGTGACTGTCTTAATAGTTTTGACAGTCATGCATAAACCCATTTGCCTTTAGCCCTATATCAAATATAAATTCATTTGTCCCAGATCATGTTGCAGATTTTCCTGTGCTTTGTGAGTCCTTCCCCATCTCTCCACCAGCATTGTATACAAGAATGCATACATAGCTTTCCCTCCTCAGCCTGCTGCCGGCGCCATCTTTGGGGAGCCCAAGGTCCAGCTATTTGGGGCCAGCAGTCCTAGTAGTCAATGTCACTTGTCCAGCTTTCTGAGTAATCTCATCAGAGGACTGAAAGTAAGAAGGACTCATGGACTGCCTCCCAAGCCGGGATTCCTAGATTCCTCTATCCTAATATGACTGATACAAGCAGGAAAAAAATATTGAAAAATATGGTGCTTGTGATGTTATTATAACTATATGAAAAATATATTTTCATGAAGAAGAAAATATACATAAAGGAAAACAGCCATGCCACAATAATAGAGTTATAAGTTATTTATATATAGTTTACTGTAAAACAATATTTTTTAAGTTGGTTGTTTTTAACTTTTAATAGAAAGTTAAGAAACGTATTCACAGGTGTAGCATCACATAATAAACTTGAACTTCCAAGGGGTGGATGTAGCCTGCCCCTTTCTGAGGCTCACTAAGCCCCCTCTCCTGTTCATCTCTTCATCCCGAGCTTAAAAAAAACTCTCCTTGAAGGGCAAGGTAATGAAAGAGTTAGCCATTCTGGTCTAGTACATCTTAAGATATTTTAAGCCATAAAATCAAGTTATTCAAAATCTTTAAAGAGTACTAAGAGACATCAGGAGGAAACTAATGAACTATTGGTGAGAAGTTTATTTTATTCTGTATTTTACTTTAGATGTCAGCGAAACAGTAAAAAGTATTTTCGGTAACGTGAATAAATGATTTTTTTTGTTTGAAAAATTCACATTAGCTGCTGAGAGGTTTTTACTTGTTAATTCCATGAGTAACCTTACAAAACTGTGCTTCACAAGTTGATGGCTTCTCTATATTTTCTGATTGTTCAGTTCAGACCGAGAGAGGACATATACGTAATTCTTCTCCACACATTTATTTCTCCCAAAAGGGTTATTTCAAAGACATATGTCATAGTAATTCTTTGAACAATATGCTTGATTATTTTGTTTCCCCTCAGAAAGACCCACCAAATATGAGATTTTGAAAATGTTAGTCTAGACCCTAGCCTGGGAAGAACTTGTACAAACCTCTTTCTCTTATGGAATCCGGGGTGAATCTACCCATCTGTTTCAGTAAAATTTGTTGAGAGGAACAGGATCTAGAAATATCCAGTTAATAAATTTTCAAACTTCTAAAATTAAAGGAACAGGTTTTTACTTCATTTAAATGGGTAGACACTCTCATTTATTTAAAAAAAAAAAACCCAATAGCATTATCTTTTCCCATGTGTAGATAACAGTATATTTAAACTTTGTATTTGAACAGTCTTACCATTATAAGGATAAAGATGTCTCTGGTGGTCATATTTTTATTTATTTTTAAGTCTTTGTAGTGCGTCTTGCCATTGATTGAATCATTGCTATAACAAGCTGTAAAGAGGTAACGGTGAAAATTTTGAGCGATCAGAAGGAAGAAAAGCCCACTTTTCAGTGAAAGAGCAATGCATCTATCTTGGTTATTGGTCTCTTTGGGGCATTGTGATAGAAAACCATGAAAGCAATGCTGTTCTGTACTTACAGAGACCTGAATATTTCACCATTTGTTGTAAGATTTCATCTTTCCACAAACAGGTTTTCAATTTGAGCAATGACTAAGCAAACAGTTTTACAAACAATTTGCAGGTGAAACACGTTTTATGCCTTAGTTTCGAAAGAGTCCAAAAGCTCATTCTATGCAAACTGACAAGGGAAACTCAGAAGCAGTACCAAAACTGGGCATGCTCACTTGGGCATTAATGGTCTGAACCACTCTCTCCCCAATAACAGCGAGTGGGGGGACCCTCCTGCATGATTGATGCTCTCCTTCTCCTCCCAGTCTCTCTCCCCACGTACAAAGGAGGAGGCTTATGGGCTCACACAGTCCACTTAAACCTCTCCTTTACGTATCCTAAGACTCAGTGTTCCATCTGCTCCAAGCTCATGCTTACTCCTTTTTTCATGGATTTTCAGAAGTGGAAGTGACCAATATAGAGATTAATTTCCTTGCTCATAAAATGATAAAACCAACTCTTTCCTCCCCCAACTCAACCAATACAGAAAACGGACATCAGAACCCATCTACCCCCCTTTCCTCCTTTCACAATGGTCAAAGGAATTCTCCTCCAATCTCAGGTTTTTCCTTCTGCATGAACTCTAAATCCTATTATCTTTTATCTCCTCACTGACCGCAATCCATCAGTCATCCCTCTTCTCTCCCTTAACTTTCTATTTTGATGTTATTTCAAACCTATAAAACTGGTGCAGCCATAGTACAAGAAAATCCCATTTACCCAAATTCACCAATTATTTTCATTTTGCCTCATCTACTTTAGCACCCCCTCTCTCTCCATGAGGAATTATTTCAGATCCATTGGAGAGAGACAGCTTAGCTCTTAACTCCTAAATACTTCACGTTTCTTTTCTAAGAACAATGAAATTCTCCTCCATAACCATAGGGCAATGATCAAAATCACAAAGTTTAACATTGACATAATGCTATTATTTAATCTAGGGTTCATATTCAAATTACATCAGTTTTCCGATTACTGTCCTTTACAGTTATTTTCTTTATTAAAGAAAACATTTGTTTTAGGTTTAGGGATACATGTGAAGGTTTGTTATATAGGTAAAGTCATGCCACGGGGATTTGTTTTACAGATTATTTTATCACTCAGGCACTAAGCTGAATATCCAATAGTTATTTTTTTCTGCTCCTCTCTCTCCTCCTTCCCTCCACCCTCAAGTAGGCCAGAGTGACTGTTTATGTCTCACTTTGTGTCTATGAGTTATCATCATTTAGTTCACATTTATCGGTGAGAACATTAGGTATTCGGTTTTATCTTTCTACGATAGTTTGCTAAGGTTGATGGCCACCAGCTCCATTCATGTCCCTGCAAAGGACATGATCTCATTCTTTTTTATGGCTGCATAGTATTCCATGGTGTTTATGTACCACGTTTTCTTTATCAAATCTGCCATTGATCAGCATTTAAGTTGATTCCATGTCTTTGCTATTGTGAATAGTGCTGCAATGCATATACATATGCATGTGTCTTTATGATAAAATGATTTATATTCCTTTGGGTATATACCCAGTAATGGGATTGCTGGGTTGAATGGTAGTTCTGCTTTTAGCTCTTCGAGGAATTACCACACCTTTATAGTTATTTCCTTTTCTTGCTGTAGGATCCAGTCTGGGAGGACTCTTGCATTTAATTGTCATATAGCTTTAGTTTCCTTAATCTGAAATAGTTCCTCAATAGTTCTTTGCCCTTTCTTTTGTCTTTCTTGACTTTAACAATTTTATAGAGTAAATACCAATTAATTTTTAGAATGTCCTTTAATTTGGGTTTGTCTATGGCTTCTTCATGATCTGAATTTAAGTTTTTCATTTTTGGCAGAGATATCACCCAGTATGATTTTGTGTCTCTTTCAGTATATTTTACAGAAGGTACTTGATACTGGTTTGCTCCAG
The DNA here is from genome assembly GCF_009828535.3 of Hylobates moloch. Taxonomy (NCBI): domain Eukaryota; kingdom Metazoa; phylum Chordata; class Mammalia; order Primates; family Hylobatidae; genus Hylobates; species Hylobates moloch. Next base: position 12,033,055 of record NW_026652295.1, on the reverse strand, counting down.
TCCAATATTGGTAATATTCACTTGGTTAAAGTGATGTCTGCCATATTACTATACTGTAAAGTTATTATTTTTCCCATTGTAATTAATAAGGTATTTGTTGGGGGATAATTTGAGACTGTATTAATATTCTGTTCTTCATAAATCTTTCACTCACTACCTTCCAACTCTACCATTCCTTCCACATTTATTAGTTGACATTTTACTGGAAGGAAGAGCTTTCCCTTCTCCTCCTCTATTGAGTGAATGAATGAATGACATTACTATAGACTTATGGGTTTTACTTATTAAAAAAATGGATTATCTAGTTCTATGATACTTAATTTTAGTTGTCAAATTTCTTAAGTTTTGGCCATTGAGTCTCTCCCCTATATCCTTTTACCTCTCTGCTGGCTGCTTCCCGCAGCATTTAAACACTTCTCTCTCCTTTCTAGACGTAACTGTCTACGTATTGCCATATCTCTCAGTTTCCTTCACAGCTCTATTTCTTGAAAGAGTTATCTATACTTGTGCTTTCCTCTTTCTCCTTTCCCATTCACACTTCACCCTACTTATGTCTATTTTACAGCTATATTGCTCCACCAAAACTGACCAAAATCACCAAAACCAAAACTGATCAAAACCATGGAAAAAAATGACCACTCTGGCACTAGTTGAGTAGATATAGAAACATTCTTTTTGATAACAACTTCTCCCACCTCTCTCTGTTTCAATCTTTACATTATCAAATAAAAACAGGCTGGGCAGCATGACGCAAACCTGTAGTCCCAGCTACTAGGGAGGCTGAGGCTGGAGGATCCCTTGAGCCCAGGAGTTAGAGGGTGCAGTGAGCTATGGTCATGCCACTGCCTTCTGGCCTGGGTGACAGAGCAAGACCTTGTCTCTACAAAAATAAAATAAAATAAAAGCAGATATAGAAAATCACAGAGAATAAGTGTATAACAGTGATTATTACAAATTAGACATCCTGGTAAACATCACTCAGGCCAAGAAATAGAACTATGCCTGCCACTGCAGAAGACTTTTCTTCCACAAGTAGCTACTAACCTGACATTTCTTTGTTTTTGTCCCACATATTTCTAAGCATCCATCCTGACGTTTCTGTAAAGTTTTGTCACACATGAATATATCCCTAGATACTATAGCTTAGTCTTGCCCACTAAAAAAAAATCAATGTATCATTTAGGTCTCTTTTCATCTTCAGACTATTCATCACTTTCATCTCTTCCACACCTTTCTGTCCTTAACAATTTCACTGTGGAAGAACTGGGGCCCCTTTATTGTAGAGTTTTCTCACAATCTGAATTTTGTTAATTGCATATTCCTGGTGCAGTTTAGCATGTTACTCTGTCCTCCTTATTTCCTCCAAATTGCCAGCTGGGCCTAAAACACTTGGTCAGACTTGGGTGTGATTTCTTTGGCAAGACCATAGGTGGTGGTGTGTTCTTTCATCAGGAGGCATATTATGTCTGGTTGTTTATCTTTTTGTACTATTAACAGCCATTGATTCTTAACACCTATATCCATTAGATCACTGGGGTCTGCAAAATGGTTATATTCTAATCTGTCATTTCTTTTTTATTTATGCATTTGAAAGGTTTTTAAAAGAGACACTTTCACCCATCTACCGTTTGGTTAGTAGAGGAAAAGCTGGATAAATTCTTGATTCATTTCTTTATGTTTTCAAGGTAATGACTTAGTTCCCTATCATCCTCTGAAGATAATCAACTGTTTGAGAAAAATATTATTATGAACTCATGAATTTAAACATATTTAGTTCGTTTCAATATGTTATAAATCTTATATTTATTGAATATCAGGTTGCTCCACCTCTGACTAGTTGGAGCCTTCTTAGGTTAGATCCTGAGTCTTTTTAACATGGCTAGTGGTCTTTAATTTCTTTCTTGCTATCTGGTAGACCAAGATATTCCAGGAACATCTTTATAGTTCCTGCTCCATACCTGAAGCCCAGCATTTTCCCAACAAGCTCTGGATTTTTATTTCTTACTTTTTTTAGAGAAAGGGTCTCCCTCTGTTGCCCAGGCTGGAGTGCAATTATGTGAGCATAGCTCACTGCAGCCTCCACTTCTTGGGTTCAATTAATCCTCCCACCTCAGCCTCCCAAGTAGCTGGTATTACAAGTGTGTGCTACCATGCCTGGCTAATTTATTTTTTTAATTTTAGTAGAGATGGGGGTCTCGCTATGCTGCCCAAAATGGTCTTGAACTCCTGAGCTCAAGTCATCTTCCCATCTCAGCCTTCCAAAGTGCTGGGATTACAAGCATGAGCCACTGTGCCTGGGCTGATTTCTTTCTTTC
>NW_026652295.1:12029692-12030340 GCF_009828535.3 Hylobates moloch | reverse complement strand
TATATATTATATATAAATATATATTTTTATATATAGTATTAAGTATATACATAGATGTGTATATATATGTGAGTGTAAATATGTATATATATGGGTGTGTGTATATATATGTGAGTACATATAGGTGAGTATATATATACTCACCTATATATGTATATACACCTATATATACTCAATACAATATATAGGTATGTATATTACATATATCTTCTAGTGTATATACTAGATATTGAGATGATATTGAGAGATATATATAGGTATATATGTATATGTGTGTGTGTGTATATATATATATACACACACACCTCAATGCTTTATCCAAGTGATTCTCAATTAGGACTGAGTTTCCTCCCAAGGGGATGTTTAGCAATTTTTAGATACTGTAATAGTCCCTTTATATATATATATCCTTTTAGTCCTATATATATATATATATGCCTTATATATATATAAAGATATATATATGCCTTATATATATAAAGATATATATATGCCTTATATATATAAAGATATATATATGCCTTATATATATAAAGATATATATATGCCATATATATAAAGATATATATATGCCTTATATATATAAAGATATATATATGCCATATATATAAAGATATATATATGCCTTATATATATAAAGATATATAT